>NC_134358.1:488341509-488641509 GCF_048569485.1 Anomaloglossus baeobatrachus
ACACACAGCAGCCAGATCTCTGTCCCTCAGATGTGGACAAATAAAAGGCCATTTCCTGCGACCCATGACAAAGCTAAGAGGTTGACTTTATCCCTCTGTAAGCTCTTGGCTACCGAAATGCTGCCTTTCCGCCTGGTGGACACACAGGATTTTAGAGACCCTATGTCTGTCGCTGTGCCCCAGTACCAGATGCCCAGTCGCCACTACTTCTCTAAGAAAGGTGCGCCCGCGCTACACCAGCATGTCGCACACAACATCACCGCTTCCTTGAGAAATTCTGTGTGTGGATGGGTGCATTTCACCACCGATACTTGGACCAGTAAGCATGGACAGGGACGTTACATGTCGCTGACTGGGCACTGGGTAACTATGGTGATAGATGGTGAAGGGTCTGCTGCACAAGTCTTGCCGTCCCCACGACTTGTGTGTCAATCCTCTGTCTGTCCAAGTTCCGCCACTGCTTCTGCCTCCTCCACCTCATCTGGGTCCTCCACCTCCGCCCCAAGCCTGCCTGGTCAGGCCACCAGCGTTCTCACTGCGCAGAATAATCACGCACCCCTCATTACTATGCTGGCAGCAGAGCGCAACGGCATCAGGCGGTCTTTAGCTTGACATGTCTTGGAAATAGGAGTCACACAGCGGCTGAGTTGTGGGCAGCTCTGGAGACTGAGTTTACTAAATGGTTGTCTCCACTCAACCTGCAGCCTGGTAAGGCCGTGTGCGACAATGCTGCAAACCTGGGTGCAGCCCTTCGCCTGGGCAAAGTGACACACGTGCCTTGTATGGCTCACGTGTTGAACCTTGTCCAGCAATTTTTAACACACTATCCCGGCCTAGATGGCCTTCTGACCAGGGCACAAAAACTGTCTGCTCACTTCCGCCGTTCAACCGCCGCAGCTGAGCGACTTGCATCGCTCCAGAAGTCTTTCGGCCTGCCGGTTCATCGCCTGAAATGCGATGTGGCGACACGCTGGAATTCGACTCTCCACATGTTACAGCAACTGTGGCAGCACCGCCGAGCACTGGTGCAATACGTCATGACGTATAGCCTGGGCCAACGAGATGCAGAGGTGGGGCAGATCACCCTGATGGAGTGGTCTCAGATCAAAAACCTATGCACCCTTCTGCACAGTTTCGACATGGCGACGAATATGTTTAGCGCTGACAATGCCATTATCAGACGTTCATCATCACCGACGCGGCAAACATGGGACCATGGGAGACAGGGATCAACAAGGGCGCATGGTAGCAGGCGAAATGTTGAGGAAGGTGCAGGAGAACATGAAGAAATGGAGGACAAACTGTCCATGGACATGGAAGATTTAGCGGATGAGGGAGACCTTGGTCAAATTTCAGTTGAAAGGAGGTTGGGGGGGGGGGGGGAGATGTCAGAGGAAGAAAGAACGGTTAGCACCTCTATGCCACAAACACAGCGTGGACTTGGTCCGCATGGCTGCGCAAGACACATGAGCGCCTTCTTGCTGCACTACCTCCAACATGACCCTCGTATTGTCAAAATTAGAAGTGATGATGACTACTGGCTTGCCACACAATTAGATCCCCGGTACAAGTCCAAATTTTGTGACATAATTCCAGCCATAGAAAGGGACGCACGTATGCAGGAGTATCAGCAAAAGCTGTTACTCGATCTTAGCTCGGCTTTTCCACCAAACAACCGTGCAGGTGCAGGGAGTGAATCTCCCAGTTGTAACTTGACAAACATGGGACGTTCTCATCATCTTCAACAGTCTACCCGTACCAGTAGCACTTTATCTGGTGCTGGTAACAGCAATTTTATTGAATCTTTTCATAATTTTTTTAGACCGTCCTTTGCAAGGCCACCAGAGACAACAAGTCTGACACATAGTCAACGGCTGGAGAGGGTGATACAGGAGTATCTCCAAATGAACATCGATGCCATGACTTTGCAAATGGAGCCTTGCTCATTTTGGGCTTCAAATCTTGAAAAATGGCCAGAGCTCTCCAGTTACGCCTTGGAGATTTTGTCGTGTCCAGCTGCCAGCGTTGTCTCTGAACGTGTCTTCAGTGCTGCTGGGTGTGTGCTGACAGATAAGCGCACGCGTCTGTCCAGTGACAATGTGGACAGACTAAAATGAACAAAATGAACAAGGCATGGATCCACAAGGCATTTACTACCCCTGTGTCATCCTGGGGAGAGTAAATGCTTGTGGATTTGGAATGTGCTTGATGCAAATCAAAACATCCTGTTTGCAACTGGGGCACAAGTGCTGCCACTGATGGGGTGTCTGTGGGGCACAATTTTTGGAAAAAAGGGAGACTCCACTTGGAGTAACCCTTGCTTACATTGTTTTTAAAAATGATCCAAGATGAACAGATCTGGGATCAGGAAAGACTTTGCTACCTACCCCGGGGTCCTCCTGGAAACGGTTAAGTATGGCGTATTTTTGATTGTGCTTGATGCAAATCTAGCTGTGAAGTGTACAACTGGGGCACAAGTGCTGCCACTGAAGGGGTGAGTGTCTGTGTGGCCCAATTCTTGGAAAAAAGGGAGACTCCGCTTGGAGTAACCCTTGCTTGCTGTGTTTTTTAAAAGGAGCCAAGATGAACAAGTCATGGTTCAGCAAAGACTTAGCTACCTACCCCGGTGTCATCCTGGGGACGGTTAAATATGGCGTATTATTGAATGTGCTTGATGCAAATCTACCTGTGAAGTGTACAACTGGGGCACAAGTGCTGCCACTGAAGGGGTGGGTGTGTGTGTGGCCCAATTTTTGGAAAAAAAAGGGAGAACTCCGTTTGGAGTCACCTTATGGTGTTTTACATGATTTTACAAGGGCGTGCCATGCCTATATCTGTGTCTCCTCCTCTTTTTCCTTGTCCAGCTCTTTTGTTTTCACATGAGTATATGTCCTTGTCACTTTCTCATGTGTTTGTGTTGTGAGTTGTTCGTCACCTTTTGGACACCTTTGAGGGTGTTTTCTAGGTGTTTTTATGTGTTTGTGATTGCCTGCCATTGTTTCCTATGCGGAAACGAACCGAACTCGAGCCGAACCACGGCCGGTTCGCTCATCTCTAGTGAGCAGACGCATTCATTATAATTGGTCTGCGTATGTCAATGATTTTGGTACGTTTAAAAAAAGCACAAACGTACCAGAATCACTGACGTGTGAAAGAGGCCTAAAGCACAGAGAGCATCATGAAGACCAAGGAACACAACAGGCAGGTCCGTGATACTGTTGTGGAGAAGTTTAAAGCCGGATTTGGTTGCAAAAAGATTTCCACAACTTTATACATCCCAAGAAGCACTGTGCAAGCGATCATATTGAAATAGGAGTATCATATCACTGCAAATCTACCAAGACCAGGCCGTCCATCCCAAACTTTCATCTCAAACAAGGAGAAGGCTGATCAGAGAAGCAGCCAAGAGGCCCATGATCACTCTGGATGAACTGCAGAGATCTACAGCTGAGGTGGGAGAGTCTGTCAATAGGATACCAATCAGTCGTACACTGCACAAATCTGCATTTATGGAAGAGTGGCAAGGAGAAAGCCATTTCTCAAAGATAGCCAGAAATAGTGTTGTTTACAGTTTGCCACAAGCCGCCTGGGGGACACACCAAACATGTGGAAGAAGGTGCTCTGGTCAGATGAAACCAAAATCGAACTTTTTAGGCACAATGCCAAACGATATGTTTGGTGTAAAAGCAACACAGCTCATGACCCTGAACACACCATCCCCACTGTCAAACATGGTGGTGGCAGCATCATGGTTTTGGGCCTGCTTTTCTTCAGCAGGGACAGGGAAGATGGATTGAGCCAAATACAGGACCATTCTTGAAGAAAACCAGTTGGAGTCTGCAAAATACTGAGACTGGGACGGAGATTTGTCTTTCAACAAGACAATGATCCAAAACAAAGGAAAATCTACAATGGAATGGTTCATAAATAAACGTATCCAGGTGTTAGGGGTATTTTACACGCTGCGACATCGCTAGCGATGTCGAGCGCGATAGCACCCGTACCCGTCGTTCCAGTGATATGTGATCGCTGCCGTAGCAAACATTATCGCTACGGCAGCGTCACATGCACATACCTTGTCAGCGACGTCGCTGTGACTGCCAAACAATCCCTCCCTCAAGGGAGAGGTGCGTTCGGCGTCATAGCAACGTCACTGTGGAGACACTAAGCGGCCGGCCAATAGAAGCGGAGATGTGCGGGATGTAACATCCTGCCCACCTCCTTCCTTCCGCATTGCCGGTGGACGGAGGTAAGGAGATGTTAGTCACTCCCGCGGTGTCACACATAGCGATGTGTGCTGCCGCAGGAACGACGAACAACATCGTACCGGTGGCAGCAAGTGATATTAAGGAAATGAACGACGTGTCAATGATCATTGTTTTGAAACGATTTTACGATCGTCGCTCATTAGTGTTACATGCGGCGAGGTCGCTACCGGATGTGCGTCACTAACGACGTGACCCCGACGATATAGCGGTAGCGATGTCGCAGCGTGTAAAGTACCCCTTAGAATGGCCAAGTCACAGTCCAGACCTGAATCCAATCGAAAATCTGTGGAAAGAGCTGAAAACTGCTGTTCACAAACGCTCTCCATCCAACCTCACTCAGCTCCAGATATTTGCAAAGGAAGAATGGGGAAAAATTTCAGTCTCTCGATGTGCAAAATTGATAGACACATACCCCAAGTGACTGCAGCTGTAATCGCAGCAAAAGGTGGCGCTACAAAGTATTAACTTAAATGGGACGAATAATATTACACGCCCCGACTTTCAGTTTATTATTTTTTTTATAAAAGTTTAAAATAAGCAATAAATGTCGTTCAACTTCACAATTGTGTCCCACTTGTTGTTGATTCTTCACCATAACATTTAATTTTTTATCTTTACGTTTAAAGTCTGAAATGTCGGAAAAGGTTGAAAAATTCAAGGGGGCCGAATACTTTCGCAAGGCACTAACTATCTAGTTTTTATTGTGACAGATCTGTTTTACAAGACTAGTGGAAAGGGGGAAGAACAAGCCAGTAATTAAAGGGAAACTGTCAAGTGTAATATGCACCCAGGAGCAGTTCTGGGTGCATCTTGCCATCCCTGACTAACTGTCCCTGTATACACTAGCATAGATAGAGATATTTAGAAAAAGTATTTCTAAAGATCTTTTATCGTATGCCAATTAGCTCTGGGACTAGTCTCCTGGATGTTAGATCCCCGGCCAGTCGCCCCCATTAGCATGTTAGTACACCCCTGTGGGCGCGCTAACATGCTAATGAATGTGCAACGTCAGAGGATGATCTCACTAACCACTCCGCCAGCATTGCGTCCGACGGGGATTTTGACTCAGTGCACATGACCCCGGAGTTTCAGTCATGTGCACTATGAAGCCGGGTGTAAGCGTCCTGGCTTCAAACTGAAGTAGTGCAGATGACCAAAACTCCGAGGTCATGCGCACTGAGCCGAAATCCCCCGTTGGACGCGATGGCAGCCGGAGCGGTGAGCGAGATCATCCTCTGACGCTGCACATTCATTAGCATGTTAGCACGCCCACAGGGGTGTAGTAACCTGCTAATGGAGCCGACCGTCATGGGGAACTAACGCCTAGTGGACTAGTCCCTGTACTCATTAGCATATGATAAAAGATATTTAGAAATACTTTTTCTAAAGATCTCTTTATCTATACTAGTGTATACAGGGACAGTTAGGCAGGGATTAGCAATATGTACCCAGCACTGCTCATGGTTCTGGGTGCATATTTCACCTGACAGGTTCCCTTTAATACAAAGTGCGCTGGAGTAAGGTGGATAAGTCCCTTAGTGAATTCAACACATCTGGCTATAGGTGCACCAAAAAAAATAAATAAAATCCACCAAAAATATACAACCAACAGAACACTGCCTGAAAGCCATTAATAAGTATTTATAATCACAGGGGTAATTTCTGTACAGAAATCCTACCTGATCCTCCATGTCTTTCTGTTGGAAACCTTCAAAAACATCATTGTCTGAATCCTGGTCATCAGTGAAAATTCTATGTAGTTCTTCTGTTACGGATCGAGGATCAAAGCTTAGCTTCTGCTGACCAAAGAAACAAGAAGTGATATTATTTACAGCTTTATGGATTTAATTGTAAAATACACATGTTTACTTTCCTGCATCTCCAGATGACTGAAATATAAAAGGCACAGGTAGTGTCTGCACCTCTGTGCCCTCAGGTTACTAGGTCTGGGAAGCCTCCTGCATATGCTGCATTGTCATGAGCTTGGTTAGATTTTGCATCAAATCTTCACAAATAGAAATATTATTGAGAAACAAAGCCAAAATATATTCTTATTTCCTCTCATGTAGGAAAATAAAGTGTTTCTCAACTACACATCTCCTCTGTTGTACGGGTTTACTGTCTCCTCTACTTTTTGTTCTGGCACACATTAATTCCGTGACAGTGATTGATCTGTGAACTTTGGGCTCATAACAATGATAAATGAATCAGATTAGTAAGAAACTAAGACAATGGATGTTTATTGTTTTTCTTATCATAGAAAAACCTTTGTACTTCAAAATTATCGCTGTAAGAAAGGATGTTGTTTGGTGCCTAAAGAGGTAACATGCAAAAAAAAGT
This sequence comes from Anomaloglossus baeobatrachus, assembly GCF_048569485.1. Classification (NCBI taxonomy): domain Eukaryota; kingdom Metazoa; phylum Chordata; class Amphibia; order Anura; family Aromobatidae; genus Anomaloglossus; species Anomaloglossus baeobatrachus. The sequence goes on from NC_134358.1 coordinate 488,348,118, forward strand.
AATGTAGTTGGAATACAAACATAAAATACATGCTGTTACAATAGTTTAAAAAAAAAAAAAAAAAAGAAGAAAAAAGTTGCATTGCACTCGCATCAATGTTAATAAGGCAGAGCTGCTCTGCGAGTTTTCCCTCTGCTGCTTTCACCCTGAGGGGGTTTAGAAAAAAAATAAAAAAAACCAAAATTGTAGAATGTTGGACTTGGTTGCATAAAGAAGCCAAGACTCACCAATGCAGGTTCATGGATATGAGAAGAAAAAAAAAAATGAACGGCACATGGACAATCCATATGCTGTCTGATTTTTACAGATGCAGTGTCCTATGCTACAGAACAGTAATGTAACTGTTGATTAATAGCTGCTGAAACCTCCCCCCCCCCACACACAAAAAAACAAAAAACAAAAAAAAAACACATTGCATACCAGTGCTATGCTAAGAAAAAAAAGACAACGGATTTTTGTGTACTCACCGTAAAATCGTTTTCTCTTAGCCATCATTGGGGGACACAGGACCATGGGTGTTATGCTTCCTATCCATAGGAGGACACTAAGTAGATGCAAAAAGCATTAGCTCTTCCTCTGCAGTATACACCCCCTGGCCGGGCCAGGCAACCTCAGTTTTAGTACACAAGCAATAGGAGAAAAAAATAGTAGAAACGGAGGAACATGAGAAAAAAAAAAAAAAAAAAAAAGAGTCATAACCAAATAAGGTACTGATAGAACCAAGGCCCAACAGGGCAACAGGGTGGGTGCTGTGTCCCCCAATGATGGCTAAGAGAAAACGATTTTACTATGAGTACACAAAAATCCGTTTTTCTCTGACGCCTCATTGGGGGACACAGGACCATGAGACGTCCTAAAGCAGTCCATGGGTGGGAAAAAATAAAAGAAGACAACACAACCCAAGGACTAGGAACCAGTCCCAGACAGCCTGGAGCGCCTACTGAGAGAGGTGCTCTACTGCCGTTTGCAGAATTTTCCTACCAGGATTTGCCTCAGCTGAAACCTGGGTATGGACTCTGCAATGCTTTGAAAAAAGTATGTAGGCTAGACCAGGTCGCAGCCTTACACACCTGTTCCACTGAAGCCTGATGCCGAATGGCCCACGAAGCGCTAACTGCTCGCGTGGATTGAGCCCGCAGCCCACTAGGAATGGGCTTGAGTTGCAAGCGGTAGACTTTTTGGATGGCAGAGCGAATCCAGCGAGCCAGAGTTGCCTTTGAAGCTGCCTGTCCCTTCTTAGGCCCCTAAGGAATGACGAACAAAGAGTCCGTTTTCATAAAGGGGGCTGTCCTGGATATGTAATATCTGAGAGCTCTGACGAGGTCTAACGAATGCAGAGACCTTTCCACCCTATGAACTGGTGTGGACCAAGGAAGGCAGAACAATGTCCTCGTTCAAATGAAACGGGGTAGGAACCTTTGGAAGAAAATCCGGAAGGGGGCGCAGAACCACCTTCTCCTGGTGAAAGATCAGAAAAGGCTCGCAGCAAGAGAGTGCTGCCAGCTCCAAAACCCGTCTGATGGACGTAATTTCCACCAGGAATGTTACCTTCCAGGACAGAAGAGCAAGGGAGGATTCCTTGAGAGGTTCAAAGGGAGACCTCTGGAGACCGTACAGAACGAGATTGAGGTCCCATGGGTCCAGCGGCCGTTTGTACGGGGGGAACTAGATGGGAAACGTCCTGGAGGAAGGTCTTGACTTGCGGTTTTTGAGCCAGGCGGCATTGGTAGAAGATTGAGAGCGCCGAGACCTGTCCTTTAAGGGAACTGAGAGCCAACCCCGCTTGCAAGCCAGACTGCAGAAAGTCGAGAATTTTGGGGATGGCCAGAGGCATAAGCTGGACGCTAGTTTCCCTGCACCAAGAAAAGAAGATTTTCCACATACGGTGGTAAATGCGGGATGAAGCAGGCTTTCGGGCGCTGATCATGGTGGAGATAACCACGGGGGAGAATCCCGCTCTTGTTAATACCCAGGTCTCAATGGCCATGCCGTCAGCTTCAGGGCTCTGGAGTTCTGATGGGAAATGGGCCCTTGGGTCAGCAAGTCTGGGATGTCTGGAAGGCGCCACGGTACGTCTGCGAGTATTTGAACTAATTTGGCGTACCAAGCGCGCCTGGGCCAGTCCGGTGCTATCAGTATCACCGGGACTCCCTCTGCGTTGATCTTCCTGATTACCTGCGGCAGCAGGGGTAGAGGTGCGAAATATGTAAGGCAGGCGGAAGTGGTGCCAGGAGCAGACTAGAGCATCCGCGCCGATGGACTGCGGGTCGCGTGACCTGGCTATGAACGCGGGTACCTTTGCGTTCAACCTTGAGGCTATTAGATCCACGTCTGGTCTGCCCCACCGACTGCAGATGTGTAGAAACTTCTGGGTGGAGAAACCATTCTCCGGCGGCCAGGCCTTGGCGACTTAGAAAGTCTGCTGCCCAGTTCTCTACCTCCGGTATGTGTACCGCTGATATCACTGACCCAGTCGATTCGGCCCAGCTGAGGATCTTGTGGGCCTCGAGATAAGCCGCTTTGCTACGGGTGCCCCTGCCGATTGATATAGGCTACAGCTGTCGCATTGTCCGATTGGACTCGAATCTGACGACCCGCTAGCAGAGGGCAGAACGCCCTGAGCGCGAGGAAGATCGCGCGGATTCCAGGATGTTTATGGGTAGGGGAGACTCCTGGGGCGTCCAACGTCCTTGAGCAGTGTGGTGCCGGTACACTGCACCCCAGCCTAGGAGGCTGGCGTCCGTGGTCAGGACCAGCCAGTTCAGAAGATGTTTGTCCAGGGAGAAGGGGCTCTTGTCCCAGGCAGCTAGAAGGGCTAGCTGCAGTGGACGGAGGTGCAGTTGAGCAAAAGGTACTGCCTCCATAGCCGCCACCATCCTGCCGAGCACCTTCATGCTGAATCGAATGGAGCGAGACGGAGGACGTAGAAGGCAGCGTACCGCTTGTCGAAGAGCGATCACCTTGTCCTGAGGGAGATATATCAAGCCCCGACGGGTATCCAGGGGCATGCCCAGGAAGGTGATGGATCGTGCTGGGACCGTGGATGATTTGTCTAGATTCAGTAGCCACCCTAAGCGGGATAGGGTGTCCACGGTGATCTGTACGCTGGCTGAGCAGTTGCGGAAGGAGGGGCCTTGATGAGGTCGTCCAAGTAAGTGAGAACGACTACTCCACTGGCGTGAAGGATGGTCATGGCGGCCGCCATGACTTTGGTGAAGACCCTTGGTGCGGTGGCAAGGCCGAAGGGTAGGGCTACGAATTGAAAATGGGAGTTCTGAACTGCGAAGCGGAGGTACTTTTGGTGATCTGGAGCGATGGGTATGTGCAGGTACGCGTTCTTGATATCTATGGAAGTGAGGATTTCCCCTTCGACCATGGATGCAATAATGGATCTTAGGGACTCCATTCTGAATCTCCGTACGTGCACATGTTTGTTCAGGTGTTTGAGGTCCAGGATGGGTCGAACTGACCCATCCTTTTTGGGGACCACAAAGAGGTTGGAATAAAAACCCCTGAACTTCTCGTCATCCGGGACGGGTATTATCACTGCTGTTTGGAAAGAGTGGATTGCTGAGAAAAAGGTCTTGCGTCATTTTCGAGTCTTTGGGGGTTTGGGAGAAGGAACTGACTCGGGGGTCTAGTCCGAAACTCTATGTGGTAACCGGAAGACACAAGGTCTTGCGCCCATTTGTCGTCTGGGCGGCAGCCCAGATGGGTTGAAAGAGCCGCAGTCGACCTCCTACAATGAGTGTGTCTTCCGGAGCGCCAAAGGAGTCATTAGGGGGGAAAACGTCGTGGACGAGTCTCCCTAGTCCTGGACTGTTTCGGTCTAGGCTACCATGACGAAGTGGGTTTCGGGGAGAGCTGAGAAGGTCGGTCCCTGCGTAGTCCGCGGCTAGTGGCGGGGGCAGAGCGGGATGTCGACCAACCAAATAAAGTTCCGAAAGGAGCGGAACGAGGACTGTGGACGTCTGGCGAAGGTCGTCCTGGGCTTCAGCTGTGGAAGGGAGGTACTTTTTCCTCCCGTGGCGTCAGAAATGAGCTTGTCCAGACGTTCGCCAAACAATCGGTCTGGAAAAAAGGGAAGGCCCGTGAGAGACTTCTTGGAAGCAGAGTCCGCTCGCCATTGTCGGAGCCAGAGAGCTCTACGGATGGCTATGGTATTGGAGGCGGCAAAAGCTGCGCAGGTAGCAGCATCAATGGAGGCCTGCATGAGGTACTCCGCCGCAGCGGCAATTTGAGCTGTTACCTCTGTGACGGTATGAGGGAACTGGGATTCCTCAAGCGAAGTGTTAAGGGATTCTGCCCAGACCGAGATCGCCTTTGCGACCCACACAGAGGCAAAGAAGGGCGAGAGGGAGGAACCCGCAGCCTCAAAGGCAGAGCGGGCGAGGTGCTCCACCTGTCGGGTCCTTGATGGAGGAACCATCGGGTAAAGACAGGAGCGTTTTTGTGGCAAGGCGGGAGACCGGGGGGGGGGGGGGGCGACCGAGGGCGGATCGGCCCAGCCCTTAGGGGCAGGTGAGGCAAAAGGGTACCGGGCCTCCATGAGTTTACGGTTACCGAAGCGCCTGTCAGGCTTCTGCCTTTGCTTTGTGAGGATATCCTAAAACTCTGGGTGATCAGCGAATACCTTTTGGGGTTTCCTTGCTCTCTTAAAGGAGACCACATGGTCAGTGGTAGTGGATGGGGGATCCTCCACATGCAGAGTTTGGTTGATTGCTGCTATAAGGGAGTCTATTGCAGTTTGATCATCTGGGGAGGGTGAAACCAAGGAATCATCCTGGTACAAACAGCATTCTCCCTCCTCCAGCTTTCCAGAAGCCGTGGAGCGTGTGGGAGAGCCTGAGGGAGAGCCATGGGGGCCATGAGAGTGTGCTGGAGACACCCGGCCGTGTGCTCTTTTCCTGATCCCTGCAACCAGTGAAGCATGGGCCCGGATTACCTCAGAAGAATCCTCCATAGGGGTATCCTCAGGCTGCGTTCCGTCCAGGGACCCAGAAGGGTTTGGAGAACAACATTGCATAGCCAGTACCAGGTTCTGTGACAGTTTTTCCATGTATTGGGACAGAAACTGTGCCCATTCGGGTGGGCTGGGAGCCCTAGGTTCTGGGCTCACTGTTGTGGCGGGGGGGGGGGGGGGTCTTGGGGGGCTATAGGGGCACAGGACTCACAGAGAAGCGTGGCAGGTAGTGCAGGCTGAATAATAGACTATGTGGGCCTTAGCTCTCTTAGGAACATGCAGAACTCTAAGGGTACTAATGGGAGTATGCCAGGAGGGGGAGCAATGATATGCAGAGCTACAAGTGAAGCAGTGGGAAGCAAGGATTGTATTTGCTTTGGTGTACCTCACCAGAATCAACCGATGGCCCTGCATCCTCAAAAAGGAGTCTCTGTTGAGATCTTCGCGCGTTTTCCTGGGGGGGCCGGCGTTTATCGTGGCCCACGGGGGGCGGGGCTTAGCGCTAAAAGAGCGCCAAGAAGAAGTCAGTGTGCCCCCCTGCTGTCGGCAGTAAAAAATGGCGGGAAGGGAGCCTCAGACAGTTTTTCTCCCCCTCCAGTCAGCACACAGCTACCAGTAGATTATCTCTGCAGGAGTCCCTGCAATCAGCAAGGGACTCCCCCTTCTCCAGCCAGCACGCAGCTAGAGGGAATAAACACTGAGTTTATGAGCCCTGGGAGCCCTCCCCCCGCCACCGTTCGATTATCTCTGCAGGATTCCCTGCAATCAGTAAGGGACTTTCCCCTCCTCCAGCCAGCACGCAGCTATGGTGGGAATAAAGACTGTCAATTCAGCAGTCCTGGGAGCCTTCCCTGCAGTCTTTCTCCCTTTGTCTGGGAAACCAGTCAGGGGGGGATCTCACCTTAACACTGCCTCAGTCCAGGCAGTAGAAATAGAGTCAGCCTGCTGTGGCCGGCCACACAGGTGCAATGTATCAACTCCGAGCCTGCAAAGAGGGGCTGAGGAATTGTGCCTCTGCCCTGGGCTCTGGAAAATCGGTGTCTGTGGGACCCGTCGTCCAGTAAAAGGCAGCCCAGGATCCAGCGTCGCAGGAGGGGGTACGTGGAGACGACATTCCGCGTTCCCGCCCGTTGATGGTATTGGGAGATCGGTCCCTAAGGAAACCGTCGCCTTCAAAAAATAACAAAACCTTGAAAGGATGTGCCTCCTACAGACACTAAGCTAAAACTGAGGTTGCCCGGCCCGGCCAGGGGGTGTATACTGCAGAGGAGGAGCTAATGCTTTTTGCATCTACTTAGTGTCCTCCTATGGATAGGCAGCATAACACCCATGGTCCTGTGTCCCCCAATGAGGCGTCAGAGAAAAAAATATATTATATATAAATAATTTTATTTCTTCTTTGCGTACCAGCTGTATGCAATGTGTGTGTTATTTACGGTAGTTTTTTTTTAGCAGCTATTAACCAACAGTTGCAGTGTCCTATGCTACAGAACGGTAATGTATCTGTAAAAATTAAATTGTAAAAAAAAAAAGTGTAATATATATGCTCCACCAATATATTCACTGCTATCTGCATCCAGTGCGGACTGCACTTTGCCCAGGTCTGTCCTGCAGAGTTCTCTTGCAATTGTGTGTGTACATGAGGCATAAAACTATGTCTGGGCATTAAAGAGTATTATTATTTTCACCAGTTTTCTCCTCTGCAGGATCACGCTCTATTTTTTCGTTAGCTCTGAGCTAGTGGGTTGAGACTGGTTACTATGAGGTCTCATACACAGATGAGAGATTCCTGCTCTCATGACTCCATCTTGCACATGTTCAGAAGCAGCAGCATAGGCAACATTATACAGCAGTACTGAGCAGTGTAGCTATGAATCCAAAACTGGGGTGAGGGATACGTGCCCACAATGCAGATTTTTTCTGCACATAAAAACTACATCTCTTGGCAGGAAAAAAAAAAAAAGTGCGTTTTTGCCACTTTTTATGCATTGAGATAAGGAAAACGCTTGAAAAAACGCAGAAACAATTGTGAATCTGCAAGGAAAAAAAATCTGCACCTTGGGCACATAACTTCAAAATTCTTATAGACTGGGATGCATTTTTCCTTGCAGTATTGATTAAAATCTGCATGAAAAAAACTTATTAAAAACGCAGCATGAGCACACAGTCTAAGGCAGGCTTTACACGATGCGACATTGGTAACAATATATCGTCGGGGTCACGTCGTTAGTGACGCACATCTGGCGCAGTTACCGACATCGCAGCGCGTACAGCCTAAGAGCTACGATCACCGAACGACGAACATCTCCTTACCTGCGTCCACCAGCAATGCGGAAGGAAGGAGGTGGGCGGGATGTTACGTCCCGCTCATCTCCGACCCTCAGCTTTTATTGGCCGGCCGCTTAGTGACGTCGCGGGATGTCGAACGCACTTCCCCCTTGAAGGAGATACTGTTCGGCGGTCACAGTGACGTCGCCGACCAGGTAAGGGAGTGTGAAAATGCCGTAGCGATAATGTTCGCTACGGCAGCAATCATCACATATTGCATGTACAACGGGGGCGGCTGCTATAGCGCTCGGCATCGCTAACAATTGCTAGCGATGTCGCAGCGTGTAAAGCCCGCCTAAGGGTATGTGCACACATTGCAGTTTTGTTTCTCCAGCGAAAAACGCATAAAAAAGGCATACATTTTTGCCACGTTTTGGTGCCTTTTTTAACATGGTCAATGGCAAAACGCAGGGAAAAATGCAGAAAAGCGATGCTGCTTTTTTTTCTGCAACCAAAACAGCAGGCAAAAAAGAAGCAACGTGCACACAGTCTTTCTGAAATCTTGGGAAAGACTGCATGCAGTTTAGGGCCACAAACTGCACCCAAAAACGCAGCAAAAAATGCACCGTACACACAGGGCCTTAAAGGAAACCTGTCAGGTGCAATATGCACCCAGAACCACGAGCAGTTCTGGATGCATATTACTACTCCCTGCCTAACTGTCCCTGTATACACTAGCATAGATAAAGAGATCTTTAGAAAAAGTATTTCTAAAGATCTTTTACTGTATGCTAATGAGCGATGGCAAAAGTCAACTAGGCCCCTCATTAGCATGTTAGTATATCCCTGTGGGCGTGCTATCAGGCTAATGAATGTGCAGCGTCACAGGATGATTTTACTCACCTCTCCGCCCGCCGCCATCGCGTCCGATGGGGGATTTCAGCTCAGTGCGGATGACCCTGGAGTTTGGGTCATGCGCAATACTTCAGTTTGAAGCCAAGACACATACACCGGCTTCATGGTGTGCATGACTCAAACTCCGGGGTCATGTGCACTGAGCCGAAATCCCTGTCGGACGCGATGGCAGCGGAGAGGTGAGTGAGATCATCCTGTGACACTGCATATTCATTAGAATATTAGTACACCCCAGGGGCTCACAGAGGTGTACTAACATGCTAATAGAGCTGATTGGCCGGGGAACGCCCTGGGGTAAAAGATCTTTAGAAATACTTTTTCTAAAGATCTCTTTATCTATGTTAGTGTATACAGGGACAGTTAGGCAGGGATCAGCAATATACACCCAGAACTGCTCGTGATTCTGGGTGCATATTGCACCTGACAGGTTCCCTTTAAGCAGCAAGATGCTCTCTCTCACCAAAGACTTCAATAGGGAGCTGTAATCTCATCCCTCAGTGAGCATTTTATCAGTCAATGATGAGTTCAGGATGCAAAGTGGAGAACAAGTAGCTCATAAGTTGGTAAAACGAAAAGTTCACTGATAAAATACAAAGCCTGTTATGTGACGTGTACATTTCCTTTATGCAGGTTTTTTTTTTTTCTTAAAAAAAAAAAAAACAAAAAAAAAAACCAAAGTGACAAATTAATAAATACAAAAAAACCCCAAAAACCTGACATAATATGGCCAATTTTCACACAAGCTCAAGATGGACGCTTTTCTGCACCTGTATAATGGTGTAAAATTGGCTTTTTACTTTGGGCAGAGTCTCCGATTCCCTGGACAGATCTCTTGTCCCCTAGTATAACAGTATCAGTTTCTACAGTTTCCCTTTCAGTGAACACTTTTTGGGTCTGAGGTTGAGAGTCCCCAGTATGTAAAGGTACACACTTGGGTTTGTTCCGCTATTGAATATTCACTGAGACAGCAGAATAAAGGTTAATTTCACTCCCACTGGAAGCCATTTGGCTGGAGTGTACCCTCCGTGTATTTATTCAGTACTTGTTGCTTAACTTCGAGTCCCCTCACTTGGGTTCTGCTCCAAGCCCCTAGTTAGACGACGAGCCGCTGCGCTATGAAGAAACGTTACTTCCACGTCTCCGAGGTTAAATTGAAGCACTAGAAAATGTAATATTTTAATGACTTAATGGAAGAATATTTGTGAGGAGCTGTGAGCCATTTTTACAAAGAGTGAAAAATTACTTTCAAGAGAAACTGCATTAGCTCCTTTGCCTTTGTGCTGCGGTGCCATGACCCCGCTGAGAATACTATACACCAAGTTATTTTATCCCCCCTGTTTCCTCTATTACTTTTACCTCCACTCCCAAGGAGCCCGCTGTAGGGGGATCACAATTACCGATTAGGAACAAAGAAATAACGTACTTCACCCCATGTATGGCTGGGAACCGATGGGCTTTAATTAAGAAAACTTACGGCTGAATTGCAAAAGGGCTACCCCCTCCCCCATCACGACTATTAAAATGATTTCAGTACCCCCCTCTAGGATTTTTCAAGAGTCATTAAACTGTTCATATGTCCCGTCAAAACTAAAATACCTCACTTTAGAACGCTTATTTTTAGGTGGCATAAATAAAATGGTTGCATACAATAATAATAAATATATTATATATATATATATATATATATATATATATATATATATATATATATATATATATATATATATATATATATATATATATATATATATATATATATATATATATATATATATATATATATATATTCTAAAGTCAGCATGGTAGCACAAGACCCACTCCCATTTAAATAAATTAAATACCGCAATAAATGCACAAGACACTTTAATTTTTGGAGGAAATAGGCCGTGATGTTTAATAAGGGATTACTAAAAATTTCCAATAAATATAAATACAATAAATAAATTTCAAATAAAATAATAATCACCATAGAAACCATAAATTAAAACCAAATCCACCCAGCACTAGCTGGGCGATTATCCCACTAAAAAACATCACGACAACGCCTAACACTCAGATCCAAAGGGCGGGTGCTTCTTTCTTCGTGATCTTGCGGTGACTAACAGCTGACGCCGCAATCCAGGTATTTAAATACAGTCTCCTTTCCCGCACTTTTCCACAACGACCAATCAAAAGCTCTTAAAAGCCCGCAAAATTCAAATATACAAAAAACGGATTAAACCAGCTCAAGGCAGATTGCCTCAGCTAACTTCTATTAACCACAACCTGAATATTAACTTTTACCACAGCAAATACTTGAAAATAAATATTCAAATTCAAACGAGGGGGGGGTCTGTGCGACCATGTGTCCCCCAAGCTATACAGCTAGTGGGGGGCCCTGACATTATGCCACATTGTGTAGAGCGGATTTTTAAAGAGCCACAGACACCACTTCTAAATGCAATATTTGGAGAAATATAATGGGGCGCTTCCTATAGAATCAGTAGATGGACACTAAAGAGAAGATGATCTACTGAAAAAGTACAAATTAGAAAAGGAGCCTTATTTAAAAAAAATTAAAAAAAAAATCTCCATATGCCACCTCCCAAGCCTTCCACACGTGACATAATGAACAATATCTCCGATTTCACCTCTAGTGAACACCTTTAGTGTTAAAGGGACGGTCAAGGGCTCTGTAATCGTGGCAGAACCTGTAGCACATCCCAGTTTTCTTCCTCTGCACCCCAACCGCCACTTTAGTGCAATACAGTAATAAGCAGACTTTTTCTTCATGCGTCACAAGCGCTGACACTGCCACAGGTTCCTTCAACCAAACTTCGTCAACTTCAATGCAGTTTTTTATCTCACCTGAGGCAGACACAATCTTGTTCTCAGAAGGGGTTAGAGTTACCATTAGCAACGGATAATTTGTACACTTTACTGGCCGACCGCTTCTCTGGTACCCGGCCCCCCGTTGGATACCCTAAGCTCCTCAATCTCCCCTTTGGCTTCATTATTCATGGCAGAATAAACAGTCTTTCCGGTCAGTCAGGACGTACTCTTCTTTCAAGAGCCCACTGACCATCCGGTGACTGAAGGGATGCGCTAGGTTAGTGGCCACCTCCTAGACCACACTGCCTGTCTGGCACCCGGATTTGACCCAGAAAGTCATGCCAAATAAAAGTTATTGGGGTTTTCTTTTCATGACGTCTCCCATGAACGCAGTCTGTTCCTCTCCCAGAGGGACTATCCTCTCACAGTCTTCCCAAGGCCTGTTTCACACGTCAGTGATTCCGGTACATATGACGCAGTTTTTATACGTACCGGAATCACAGACATACGTAGACCCATTAAAATCAATGGATCTGCGCACACAACAGTGAGTTCTCACCGACGTGTTTACGTGGGGTGTACGCGCGCGCGCGTGTGTGTGTGTGTGTGTGTGTGTGTGTGTGTGTGTGTGTGTGTGTGTGTGTGTGTGTGTGTGTGTGTGTGTGTGTGTGTGTGTGTGTGTGTGTGTGTGTGTGTGTGTGTGTGTGTGTGTGTGTGTTCCGCATGGAGACATTTGTTTTTTCTCCAGCATCACTGATGTCCCACAGACCACACAATGGTGTGATCCGTGAAACATGTACATTTAAAATAAAAAGCTTTTTATACTCCACCTTCTCAAGCGATGCTGTCTTCAGCCGCTGCTGTCTCTGCTTCCAGGCCGGCTAATTAAGTTCATGAATATGCACTGCGACCCGAAAGTAACATCAGCGGTGAGACAGCGACGTCCGGAAACTTCAGCACCACGGATAGCAGCGTTATGCACAGGTGAATATTAGTGCCTGATCTCCGTGTATTATCACAGATGGCACACGTGTGATCTCCGTGTGCTACAATCACGGCACATGAAAGGACATGCGCACGTTTATCATGTCAGTGACAAAAGTCTGTTTTTCACTCCCCTGTGAAGCGGGCCTAACTGTTTTTCTTGACTAAGCTCCTCCCCTTGATTAACTCCATCTAGCCCAGGAGCACCAGGGAAGCAACTTACACATTGTGGCCACCTAGTGACCGTTTGAACACATTACACCATAACAGGAACTTCAAACATTACACTTTACACACAGTGGATTTGCAGGTCTGGGGCGGGCCGGGTCTTACACCCCCTTACACGCCCACACACAGCAATTTGAGTCTTCACAGCAGAAAATCCTCAGAGAAACTGGAGCGTAAATGGAGCCTGTGTAAATGGACACTAGCATTGCCTACTGTTTAAATCAGGCTTTTGTTACTTTATTTGGCAATATTTTTTTCCCACATTACGATTTTAATAAGAAAAAAAAAATATTGTTATCCTGCAATTTTCATACTGGAAACTGTTGCTATAGTAGGCCACATGCACACGTTGAGTTTTTTTACCTCAGTATTTTTAGGCCAAAACCAGGAGTGGAACAATCGAGAAAAAGTGTAATAGAAACATGGACATAACTTTTGTATTTATCAGCCACTCCTGGTTTTGGCTACAAATACTGAGGTAAAAACTCACCAAATACTGAATGTGGCCTTATAATCTAAAGCAGTGCTCCCCCAACCTTTTTTATTCTAAGAGCCAAATTCAGCTCTGACAGATGGTCATGAGCCCCCTTCAGAGCCCTCTGGGTAGTGACATCCAGTTCCCGCACCCTCCCCCAGTAGTTGCACCTAGAGCCACACTGATGAACCATGACAAAGCTTCCCCTCCGAAATCACAGATCTCCTGCTTCCTTGCCCTACGTTCCCACCTCACTCCCATTACGTTTTCTTACGTCAAGAACTCAGTCTCCCGCTACATTATGGCATCGAGCTTTAAGCACCCTTTTAACTGGCACTACCAACCCATCGCTTCACCCCCTTGACCAGTGTATGTGCATTCTGATATGATGAGGCTACTCAAAAGAGTCACCATCTGGTCTTCACAGCTGATCGCCTGCATGCTGCATTAGCACCAAATCTAGCAGACAGCTGTGAGCCGCACGTCATAGGCCGACAGCCACAGGATGGGAACCCCTGCTCTAAAGGCTCCAATATACAGACTAATGTTTGGCCGGCGGGCCGATTTCAGATCACATGGGAGTCTATGGAATCAGATCGATAGAGTGCAATTTATCTTACATTTAAAAAACTGTTCTAGTAGCAGCAAATGGATCTTTTACAAAAAAAAAAAAAATCATATATATATATATATATATATATATATATATATATATATATATATATATATATATATATATATATATATATATATATATATATATATATATAGAGTCAATTAGCAATCAGTTAACGTTGTCACCCCAATTATATATGGGATGTAGCCCCTATAATTCATACTAGGCATGTATAGTTTAATCATTTACTTTTATTTGATGAGGGCACTTTGGTGCACCCTTGGCGTGGCCTATGCCTTTGCTCACCATCAGGCCCTCCTATCTGCATAATAAAGCCAGCACCTTGATGTGGTTGACATGAGATCCTGACAGTGTACACTGCCATATCATATTCGCTCCTGTGTCAGCGCTACCATGAGCGCTTCATGTGTCAGACACAAAGTGTCAGTGTACTTTGTGCCTGACACATGAAGAACATACACTCAATGTCTCCATCTTCTCCCGAATCAGGGGACAGAAGCACGGCCCTTTTTATATTTTTTTATTGGGGAAAGGGGAAGGGGGTGATGGTAGATGCAGAAAAGTGACTGCATGGCCTCCTGTTACGTAACATTTGAGACTCCCAGGATGTCACAGAAAGTAAAGAAAAACACTTGAAGTATGTGCCCATGTAGCAGATTTGTGTGCAGATTTTCTTTGTAAGGGCCCAGATGTTCCCTGCTATCCACCCCCACACAGTATCCACAGCTGATGGACAGTCCACAGACACGGTCTTGGGGATAACAGTTGCTTTAATATAGCAGGAACAAAGCAAATCAATACGGAATATATGATTCACAGTCTCTCGTGGGTAGGCCACGGCAAATACAGCTTGGAGTTGAATGCTGAAGTGCAATTAGGGTACTGGAGCTTTAAGTGCACGATTTGTTTCAGAATTAATACTGGTATGCTTTAGGTTCAGAGTCTCTTGAGTTTAGAGGGTAGATATGATAAGATTGTACAGACCTGGAGTCCTGGGGTTAATTTCACTGCTAGTTCAGACACGTGCAGTACTTGTAAGCAAATGAAGACAGTTGCCCAGCGTGCTACGGGGAGCGGACGGCTGGTGCGTGGACAATGGCATGAAAGCCACTAATATTGCAGTGGGGCGGGAGACCCTCAAACTTCCCCAATCTGCGTGCAGTAGGGTTTGGTATATAGTCAGTATGCCCTACTGTCTGAAGAGATGCACAATGTCAGGATAGGAAGCCTTCAGCATATTGGCTGTAAAAATCAGGAAATGATGAAATTCTAGGCCTCGGGCCTAATAGGAGTCTTGTGGTGAAGAGATTCTCCACATAATGTCTTCCCTCAGAGGAGACTCAGCCAGAACCAGCTCATTCCAGTTGTTTCTAGACAGAGGCTGGAGAATAGCTCCACCTATTGAGCCATGTGACCAAGAACTAGCCAATAGGATAACACCCAATGAACACTTCAGATTCTTACAGTTTTCACCAGTAGATGGTGCTAGAACACAACAAATGAAAAATGCTTTACTTATAACATATAGCATAATATTACATATAAGTAATTGTACTTAAAGAAACAGACACAATCTGGACCGGGCCACTACACTACACACAAAATTGACTGCATGTTTGGGCAGGAATAACAGAAAAATGCAAAAAAAAAAAAAAACCCGAAAAAAAAAAAACCACGGGTTTTTATCACGTTTTTCACGTCATGGTGATCACGGAGATACCTACACTGTACCCCTGCGATCGCCACCAGGTCTCCGGCTGATGTTACAGCTGGGACCCAGCTCTCACTGCCCGAAGCGGTGCCTGGGCCGCTCCCGGCAGTTTAACCCCCTAAGTGCTGTAATCAATCGTAATCGCATCATTGAAGAGGCAGGGAGAGGAATCACTTACCTCTCCCTGGCAATCGGGTCCCTGTAATGAAATCACAGGAACCTGATCACTGCCATGGCAACCCTGAGTAGTCACCATGACGACCCTGGTTCTGAGCTACAGAGAGCCTCACACACCATGCTGGATGAAAGGTGTGTGAGACAAAGTGTCAATGCTGCGAGAGCAGCACCTAGATATTATCCACTATAGTGATTGAGCAGGAAAAAAACAAAAAAAAAAACCCAGAAAGAATTAAATGGAACCTGTCACCACTTTTTTGGACTATAAGCTGCGGCCACCACCACCGGGCTCTTATATACAGCATTCTAACATGCTGTATATAAGAGCCCCGGCCGCTGTGTAGAACATAAAAAAAATACTTTATAAGGCCCTGTGCGCACTGGAAAACGGAATTTTCTTAAGAAAATTCCGCAGGGTCTGAAAGATTACCGCACCTGTGGTAAAAAACCGTGGCAAACCGCACCCGAAAACTGCATGCGGTTTGCTGCGGTTTTACCGCAATATTGTTTGCGGTATTGCCGCGTGCGGATTTGTACATGTGCTTTAATGCATTCAATGCAATAAAGCACATTGAGAGAGAAAAAAAAGTAATTTCCTTCTGAGATAGATAGATAGATAAATAGACAGATAGAAGAATAGATAGAGGGATAGATAGATAGAGTCCCTGTGAGCACACGCTGCATTTCTCCCGAGCGGTAAGTGTTAACAGTTCACATTACCGGCCGTGGGAAATGCCCTGTGGTTACCTCTCGGCAGTCTGTCTCGTTACGAGGCTGCATTCAGCGCTGTGTGTCAGTCGCGGCTGGATGCAAGCATCGGAGGACGTCGATTACGCCGGAGCTGTGTGTTTCGGGGGGGTTAATAAAGGGGTGAAGTAGGGGCTTTTTTGTGTTTTATTTAAAATAAAGGATTTTTCGGTGTGTTTTTTCACTTCACTTACGGGTTGATCATGAAAGCTGTCTCAGACGCTGCCATGATCAAGCCTGGACTTAAGTGGCGGTGATCCACCGCCATTAACTCCTTATATTATCCTGATTGCCACCGCATTACGGCAATCTAGAAGAGCCGGGGACACTCCAAGACTGCCGCATAATGGATGCAACAGTCCCGGGGCAGCTGCGGGCTGATATTCTCGGTTGCGGGAGGAGGGGGGTGGGACATTAACCCTGCCCCTCGCCCTCCCCAGCCTGAGTATACCGGGCCGCCGCTGTGTGCTTACCTCGGCTGGAAGGTAAAAATACGGCAGAGCCCGCGTGTTTTTTTTCCTATATGTCCGTTTGCGTTCTGTGTGTATTCTACATGTCTGTGTGTGAGTGTGATGTGTGTGTGTTTAGTCTCTGCTCCGCTTCCTCTTCCTGTCATAATGACATCACTTCCCTGCAAACCGCAGGCAGCGATGAACATTACCGCAGGTAAACCGCAAAATACCGGAGGGAATAACGCAGGAAAAGGAAATGAACCGCACAGAATTTGCTGCCTGCGTTATTCCCTGTGGGATTTCACGATTACATTGCAGTCAATGGAGTGAAATGTCGCAGCGACGTGCGGAAAAGAAGTGACATGCAATTGTTTTTGCTGCGCGAATCATGCAGCAAAACATGCAGCTGTCAAAATCCGCATAGTGCGCACAGCATTTTTTTTCCCCCATAGGTTGTGCTGGTGAATCACTGCAGAGATGTTATGAACATAACATGAAGCGAAACATGCAGCAAAACCGCAGGAAATCCGCGGCAAAAAACGGCAAGTGCGCACAGGGCCTAATACTTACCCAATGGTCGCGCTGTGGTCCTTATGGGCGTCTCTGTTGTCGGCGCCACCGCCTCCTCTTTCGGCCATCTTCATCCTCCTTCTGAAGCCTGAGTGCATGATGCGGCTGCGTCATACACACTCGACGATCCTACGCATGCACACTACAATACTTTGATCTGCCCTGCTCAGGACCTGAATACCGGCGATTGTGTATGTCGGACCAGTCATGCACCAAGGCTAGAGAAGGAGAACAAAGATGGCCAAAAGAGGCGGCGCCGGCATCGGACAACGAAGACGCCCATAAGGCCCACAGCGCGACCGTTAGGTAAGTATTATAAAGTGTTTTTATGTTATACCCCTGGCCTGGGCTCTTATATACAGCATGTTAGAATGCTGTATATAAGAGCCCGGTGGTGGGGGCCGCAGTTTTGTAGGCCGAAAAAGTGGTGACAAGTTCCCTTTAACATGCTGCAGATTTTTTACTGCACCAAAATCTGAAAGGAAAAAATAAGCAACATGTGCACAAGTCAGGATCCTCAGTTTGCTGGGATGCTTTTTTCCTTGCAGTATTAAAATCTGTAGGAGAAAACGCATTAAACAACGCAGTGTGTGCACACAGACTTATAGCGATTGTCTGTACAGGACATAAAGTATAGATGGTTAGGGCTTATAGGGCCTTATAGAGTATCAATGATTAAAAGCCTGATGTTACCATTTTACCACATTAAGTTTATCACCTAAATGTGAGCCATGTATGAGGGAGTCTGATTCATGGAGTCGGAGTCAGGGAAATTAAGGGGTCAGAGGTTTGGCTTTCCAACTCCAGCTCTGTGGAAAACGCAGTGCATGTTGCAGAATTAAACATTGCAAATAAGCCCCTGTAGTGCCCAGTACATTGCAGTACCTGTACATTGTGCCCAGTTCTCCCCACGGTAATGCCAGATACCTGGATGTTAACTGTGGTTTTGGCACATTGTGGTCCTCAGAATGGAGGGGGACATTTGGATTTGGGAGAGCAGATTTTGCTGGATTTCTTTTAATAAAGGAAAAGCCCCTTATTATTTCCATTAAGAGATGATGGACCTGTTTATTTGTGGGCTGAGTTGAACGCTATTGGTGGCAATTTGGGGTACAGAACATTTTGGATCAGTTCATTTATCCTGTGCTCTAGGCTGAGCACTTACATCAGGGTTTCAATCTACATCTCCAAAATATGCGATTGAGGCGATACCCCTGATGCATCCAATTACTATAATGAGGCAGCAGAGTAAGGCTATATTATATTATAGTCTTTGTTGCTTTTTTGGCGTAGTTTTGTTGTCAGAAAGTTCTGACTTTTGACTTCCAAGCAAAGTCTATGAATTCAGATTTGCTGTATACACTTACATTTCTTTTGTCGCAGTTTATCACAAACATCTGACAAAAAAAAAATGCAGCATGTTCATTCTTCTTGCCTTTTTTAAAAAAAAACTTTCTTTTTTGTCACACTTTCTATACTGACAAACACATGAAATCAGAATTGACAAAAACAAAAAAAAAGCACCATCATTACCAGCGTGTTTTTTTGGTTTGTTTTTTTTTTAACATTTCCAGGCACTCTGTGACAAGGTTGCAGTTTGTGTGCAGAAAAAACTGCAGCGTGCGCATATAGCCTTACTCCAGACTCTGTTTGGCCTCTGTTCAGCGGTGTCCTTTTCAGTGGTGCACAAGACTGATGTCTTATTAGTTGTGCACAAAAGTGCAGTCAACAAGTTCAAAGTGACTCCCTTCGCCTCATTACAGTGAATTTTCCACCAGGAATTTTGCCTGAATCACGTTTTTTTCAAAGATTTACATGTAATTCCAGATGTAAACGCTCAACATAGAACGCAGAGTAAGGCCCCTTTCAGACGTCCTTGTTTAATCAGGTACAAGCCACACACATCGGTATGGTCATACGTGTGTCACGCGACATGTGTTTGCAAACATGTGACATCAGTGTGACACGTACCGGACTAAACACAGGTCTTTGTAATAAAAAGATTTTCTATATTTACCTGTATCCAGCGCTGTTTTCTTCGGCTCTGCTGTCTCCTGCTTCTGACCCTCGCTTATTATATTCATTGATTATTCACTCCACTGAGACCTGGAAGCCGGAGCATCGCTGGGGACAGCATCACAGGTGACAGGTGAGTATTTAGCAAGCAGTGTGTGTGCAGTGACGTGCAGGAGGTCATGGAGTTCCCAATGAACTCTGATGAACCCGTGAAGTCACCGTGGTGACATGTCTCAGTGTGTGCGGCGGGGCCACGAGGGGTCACACGGTCCATGTGAAAACTCGGCCCGTGTGAGTACCAGTATAGAATAACATGGGTACATGTAGCATCCGTGTTAGACACGTATATCACACGTACCTGAAACACTAACATCTGAAAGGCGCCTAAATGTGAGCTGAGCCTTACAAATTAACAGATTGAAGAATTGGTTTTATTACTATTTTTTAACCAGTTCACCTAACGTAATGATGATAGGGCGGCATTATCTCTCAGGTCACTACAATTACAGCAATACCAGATTTATATACCGTATTTTTAGTTTTATAAGACGCACTGGATTATAGGACGCACCCCAAATTTAGAGATTAAAAAAGGTTAAGAAAAAAATGGGGTCTGTTTTATACTCTGGTGTTGTCATACTGGAGGGGGTTGGCAGCAGTGGTGGTGTGGAGTCACAGGAGGAAGGCGTGGTGCTGGTGGAGTCGGTCCTGGCAGTGGAAGCTGCGGTGTCTGTTGCGGGCCTGTGCGGCAGGTGTCCCAAATGCTCTGTCCGCGGTCCTGGCTTCAAAGAAACGGTGCCCGGAGTAGCGCTTGTGCAGATGGAGCTCTTAGCCGACAACTCCATCTGCACACACGATGACTCCGGGCGGCATCATTTGAACTCCGAGCATCTGGGATACCCACCGCACCGGCCTGCTCCATACAGCCACTGCAGCCAGCCTGGCCACACTGAGAGGCAGCCTGCCACTTGGCCACACGGAGAGGCAGCTAAATGGAGAGGCAGCCGCCCGCGCCAATTCTCCACCTGGTAAGCAATATTCGGATTTTAAGACGCACCCCTCATTTTCCTCCCAAATTTTTGAGAGGAAAAGTGAGTCTTATAATCCCAAAAATGTGGTAATTTTTTGTAGGTTTTTTGTGAGGGCTATTTTTTTTTGCAGAATGAGTTGGAGTTTTATAGATACCATATTGGGCAATCATTTTTTTTTTTATCGCTTCCCATTTTGCTACAAATTGTTTTTTTTCCCACAGTGTATTCATTGTGTCACAAAAGTGACAAGACAGCTTTAGGCTATGTGCGCACGTTGTGTAAATACAAGCTTTGTAGCACAGCGTAACTGCATGCGTCCTGCGTCCCCTGCACAATCTATGGAGATTGTGCAGGAGCCGTGCGCACGTGGCGTCTTAGAGCGCAGCGCTTCGGCTGCTGCCCGAAGCGCTGCGTTCTAAGAAGTGACATGTCACTTCTTCCGTGCGCTTTGCCGGCAGCTCCTGCTCTGTCTATGGCAGGAGCTGCAGGCAGAGCGCATGGAATCGGCTTTTTTTTTTTTTCTCTACGGACATTTTCTGCAGCGATTTGAAGCGCACGTGTGCTCTTCAGATCGCTGCAGAAATCTCTGCAGGGCTAGTACGCAACGTGCGCACATAGCCTTATCCTTCAGGTCAGGACGATTACAGCAATAGCACATTTGTATATTTTATGTTTTACCACATTTACACCATAAAAACAATTTTATTGTTAAAAAAAAAAAAAATGTTTTTGCATTGCTGTAAACTGGGCGCTGTGGCTTTTTTACTTCTCCACTGAAGGATTTGTATGGAGACTTGTTCTTTGCGGGACAGCATAATGATTCAACTGTACCATCTTTATTTACAAACGACTGTTTTGTTGCACTTTTTTTTGGCGGTATAATGAAAAAGCATAGGTGATTTTGCCAAGTTTATTTTTATTTTAACGGTGTTCCCTGAGGGGGTTAAATAGTGACAGTTGTTTAAATCGGGTCATTCCGGGCATGGTGATACTAAATGTGTGTATTTTTTTTTTTTATACCCGGTACCTATTTGGTATAATTATGTATTATTATATATATATATTTACTGTTTACTTAGTCTCTCTCTAGGACTTTAACTTTTTTTTACTTTGATGGCTAGTATAATCCATTACAATGTTCAAGTATTGCAGTTTATTATCACTGTCAGTTTCACACTATAAGGCTACATGCGCGCGTTGCGTACTACCGTAGCACTGCAGAAATTTCTGCAGCGATCTGAAGAGCACACGTGCGCTTCAAATCGCTGCAGAAAATGTCCGTAGAAAAAAAAAAAGCCGATTCCATGCGCTCTGCCTGCAGCTCCTGCCATAGACAGAGCAGGGGCTGCCAGCAAAGCGCACGGAAGAAGTGACATGTCACTTCTTGAACGCAGCGCTTCGGGCAGCAGCCAAAGCGCTGCGCTCTAAGACGCCACGTGCGCACAGCCCCTGCACAATCTCCATAGACTGTGCAGGGGACGCAGGACGCATGCAGTTACGCTGTGCTACAAAGCGCAGCGTAACTGCATGAATTACGCACACGTGCGCACATAGCCTTAGGCTACTTTCACACTTGCGTTGGACGGCTTCCGTTGCTATGCGCAGCCTTGAGGAATTGCGGTAACCGTTGCAGGAAACCGTTATATTGCTCATAGACTTCTATTAGCTACGGATAGCAACGGATGGTCTTGCATTGCATCCGCCCTGCGGCGCATCAGTTGTTTTGATGCTGACCGTCAGTGACTGTCGGGCGGATGGAACGCTGCATGTAGCGTTTTTCTGCACTTGGCGGAGTGTCAAAAAAACACAACCTGCAGGATTCCATCGGCGTCCGTTGTTTTTATAATGGACGCCTATGGTGGCGGATTCCGTTAGAATCCGTCATTTGACAGATTTTGTTAACGCATCAGTCTTTACACAACTGCGCATGCTCAGATGTGTAAAGTCAAGGAAAAAAACCTATAACGGATTGCGTTATTTTGTACGATCCGTAGCATCCGTTGTGCCACTATATGCAACGCATCCGTTGCATGCGTCACACAACGCTATGGTACGGATCCCGTCCAACGCAAGTGTGAAACTAGCCTTAGCCTCTTAGATCATGCTGCTGGCACGGTCTAAGAGGCTTGCTGTACCTTGGTGACCCCAAGGTTGGTTTCCCGATTGTTTGGGAGAAGAGCGTACTCTCTTTTCCAGCCTCCTAAATGCTGTGATCGCTTCTGGATGGGAGTTGGGTATTCTCCTGTCACACAAGCCAAACTCCTGGTGGGGGGGGGGTCACATCAGCATAGCTCCTGTGAGCGCCATGTTGTACCCTCTATGTCAAGAACCCCTTCCAAACCATCACTTATGGGGTACATCAAAGGTCATGAAGGGGGGTAATAGCCTCATTGATAGCCAAGACTGTAAGTGCCGGGATTACGGAGTTTGGTGATCATAC
The DNA here is from genome assembly GCF_048569485.1 of Anomaloglossus baeobatrachus. Taxonomy (NCBI): domain Eukaryota; kingdom Metazoa; phylum Chordata; class Amphibia; order Anura; family Aromobatidae; genus Anomaloglossus; species Anomaloglossus baeobatrachus. The sequence continues at coordinate 488,370,543 of NC_134358.1, forward strand.
TCCAGCCTGACTAAACTGAGAAGTTTTAATAACTTATTCATTCATTCTCACTTTACAAGTTTCACCCAATTAAAGTGAAATAAAAGCTTAGAATCCCCCTGTACCGGTGCTCGCAGGGGCATAGTGCTCATCCATTGCTCTGCACAGGGGCCTCTATGGTGTCCTCCCAAGATGTAGCCCATTATGTACATCACACATACATAGCACCAGTATATACAGTGCATCTGTGGACGGTGCCACGTGTGGCTGATCCCGGTCCTCTGTGTCACATGGCGGCCGGGTGAGGGGCACAGTGCTGCAGCCATTCTCACACATTAGTCCAGCGGCCGCCACATCCTGCACAGCGCGGTCCCTCCAGTGGCGCCAAATCCGGAGCAGCCTGGTTTCTCGCACACACGTGGAGCTGACCCGGAGCCGTGCGGGGGAGGGGCGGCCGGTGCGGGGCCGGAGCTCTCACCTGGCGTGTGGTCCTGGAGTCCATGGCGGCCGGAGCAAAAGGGATCAGTGCGGGGACCGCAGATGCTGTACGTGGGCAAACTTTACACCACAGCCGCGTGCTGCCGACACCAGTGCGGGGGAGGGGCAGACCCGCCCCAATAGTGAAAGGCGGCCACAGCACGTGTGTGTACACTGCTCTGTGTATATACAGCACATGTGTATGTATACTCTGCTCTGTGTATATACAGCACGTGTGTGTACTCTGCTCTGTGTATATACAGCACGTGTGTGTACTCTGCTCTGTGTATATACAGCACATGTGTACTCTGCTCTGTGTATATACAGCACGTGTGTGTACTCTGCTCTGTGTATATACAGCACATATGTATGTATACTCTGCTCTGTGTATATACAGCACGTGTGTGTACACTGCTGTGTGTATATACAGCACATGTGTGTATACTCTGCTCTGTGTATATACAGCACATGTGTATGTATACTCTGCTCTGTGTATATACAGCACATGTGTGTATATATACTCTGCTCTGTGTATATACAGCACATGTGTATGTATACTCTGCTCTGTGTATATACAGCACATGTGTATATATACTCTGCTCTGTGTATATACAGCACATGTGTGTGTACACTCTGCTCTGTGTATATACAGCACATGTGTGAATACTCTGCTCTCTGTATATACAGCACATGTGTATGTATACTCTGCTCTGTGTATATAGAGCACATGTGTGTATACTCTGCTCTGTGTATATACAGCACATATGTGTGTATACTCTGCTCTGTTTATATACAGCACGTGTGTGTACACTGCATATATACAGCACATGTGTGTATACTCTGCTCTGTGTATATATAGCACATGTGTGTATACTCTGCTCTGTGTATATATAGCACATGTGTATGTATACTCTGCTCTGTGTATAAACAGCACGTGTATATATGTACTCTGCTCTGTGTGTGTGTGTGTGTGTGTATATATATATATATATATATATATATATATATATATATAAACAGCTCTTATGTATACACCAAAGACCACACCCCATACACTGAGAAAAGTGTGGATTTATAAACACAGCCCATGTATATACACAGCCCATGTATATACACCTCACCATGCATACTTACAGAACATGTGTATACACTGCACCCCACATACGTATGGCACATGAATATGTATACAGCATTTGTATACAAATCGAACTTTGCATACACTTGGCACGTGTACAGTACAGACCAAAAGTTTGGACACACCTTCTCATTCAAAGAGTTTTCTTTATTTTCATGACTCTGAAAATGGTAGATTCACATTGAAGGCATCAAAACTATGAATTAACACATGTGGAATGAAATACTTAACAAAAAAGTGTGAAACAACTGAAAATATGTCTTATATTCTAGGTTCTTCAAAGTAGCCACCTTTTGCTTTGATTACTGCTTTGCACACTCTTGGCATTCTCTTGATGAGCTTCAAAAGGTAGTCAACGGAAATGGTCTTCCAACAGTCTTGAAGGAGTTCCCAGAGATGCTTAGCACTTGTTGGCTTTTTTGCCTTCACTCTGCGGTCCAGCTCACCCCAAACCATCTCGATTGGGTTCAGGTCTGGTGACTGTGGAGACCAGGTCATCTGGCGTAGCACCCCATCACTCTCCTTCTAAAGGCTGCTTTACATGCTACGATTTATCGTCCTTTCGCATGAGCGATCGCACCCGCCCCCATCGTTTGTGCGTTACGGGCAATTTGTTGCCCGTGTCGCACAAAGTCGTAAACCCCCGTCACACGTATTTACCTTCCAAACGACCTCGCTGTGGGCGGCGAACATCCACTTCCTAAGGGGGAGGGACGTTCGGCGTCACAGCGATGTCACACAGCGGCCAGCCAATAGAAGCGGAGGGGCGGAGATGAGCGGGACGTAAACATCCCGCCCATCTCCTTCCTTCCGCATTGCCGTCGGGAAGCAGGTAAGCAATACTATCATGAGGATGTATAGGTATCCACATTATGTTCAGCTGTCTGCTGGTCAATGCTCACTTGTCTTACATGTCATCTGGCTCTAACCTTCTGACCCGATTCAAGAAATCCTTTCGTAAGTGGACAATTCTGATGGGGAATTCCTTCCCGGCCATGAAATCCGCCACCATTCCAGCTTTCAGGAGCTTCAGGTTGGTTGTAAGAAAAAGATGTCCAGACCACATCATCAGCCAAGATAGCCCAACCTACCTAGTAGGTGATACTAACTCCACTTCCAGCATTACTGAAAGTGGAGAGAATCCTGCAGATACAGAAGGTCCTGGAGATGCACACAAGGGGCTGCCAGAAGAAAGACCCCGGGATCATCTAAAAAGAAAAGCACCAATCTCCGAGGACATTCAGGTCGTGATGCTGCCACCAACTAAAATAGCCATTGCAGAAAACGTTTCGGAGCTATTTAGAGAAGGAACCCCTGTGTTGGAGACCCCACCAGTGGAGATGCCTGATTTCTGTAGTTAGGAGGACAACCAGTCTCCAGATCACTTCCATCCTGAGGAGCAAAGGCCAGATGGACATGCTGGACGACGAAATCATCAGCATGGCCCAGAAGCTACTGCACAGTCAGTTTAACAGTTATAATGGCCTGCAGCCCCCAACGGTTCTTTTAGTGCCAGGGTACAGCGTACTGAGGAATGCCATACAAATCCACTAAGATGAGGAGAGGGCACACTGGCTGACAACCTGCTTCAAAAATGGTAAAATCTTGGTAGCAGACAGCATCAAAACTAGAAATATGTCTTCATTCATCCGTCAGCAGATTAACAACATGTACAGTGAAGTGGTCGACGAGCCCCTGAAACATCTGAGCTTTCTCAGTGTGGATCAGCAGAAAAAACGCAATGACTGAGGGGTATTCGCTATAGCGTTTTCCTAGGGCTGGGCGGACTCGGACTGTAAAAGTCCGGATCCGTGCGCTTTCAAAGGTGCCCATCAAAGATGCCCGGGTGCCGGGCCTGGGATTCCGGGTGTTTGATCTGGATGTCGTCTGGATGTCGAGAAATTAAGAAAAAGAAAAAAAAAAGGAAAAATAAAGAAAGTAAGAATGAAGCGACCGCTTCATACTTACCAGCCTTCGTCATAGCGGCAAACTTTTTCCAGTTTGTGCATTCACTTCCTGTGCCACACATTATCTCATCGCATGGCTTTCTTCGCCCATTGGCCGGCCTGGCCTCTGTGAATTGTTGCAGTCAGATGTGCCCCCAGCCTGTGTAACAGCCTGTGTAACAGCATCTGACTGCAATCACTGACAGGTACTGTATGAGGATCTGTACCAAGGTTTAACGCAGGGTTCTCCCGGTATTCTGATACCCAGCACAGATAAAGTGATGCGTTTTGGTTTTTTTGCCAGGAGGTGCAGGATTAGGAGCAGGAATATGAAGTAAAAATTTCAGCACCAAATTTGCATCCCTTGGCCCAAAAATACAAAAAAAAGTTGTTTTTTTCTTCCAGGAGGTGCAAATTTGATGCTGAAACCTGGTGCAGACGATTTCAGCACCAAATATGCACCTCCTGGCAGAAAAGTGTGGCAAAGATCAAGGCAAAAAAATGTGTTTAAAAAAAGTGGGGTTTTTTTAAAGGAGGTGTAGGTCTATGAACTCAATGACCTCAGGACAGGTTACCTGCGATCACAGGTGAAGGACTGTGGGAAACTTCAACTGTGACCGCAAATGACCTGAGTGACGTCACCGCTCATTGCACAGTTCATTCATTCTCTGCACTCACAGAGGGCAGTCATGCTCTATGGCCGCTTGCTGTGACTCAGATGTAACAAAGCCAGGATAATCGTGGGACCTCGTGTGGATTACTTTGGGGTGTTAAAGGGGTTAATAAAGTGGTGAAAGAGGGTGTTTTTTGTATTTTATTCCAAATAAAGTATTTTTTCGATGTTTGTCTATGGATGCGACAATTCTGGGCAGCTGGAGGCTGATATTTTTAGGCTGGACCTCCCCAGCCTGAGAATATCAGCCCCCAGCTGTGGGACTTTATCTTGGCTGGGTATTAAAATTGGGAGGACCGCATGTCGTTTTTTTTAATTATTCATTTAAAGTAAAAAAAAAAAAAAGCCGCATGCGGTTACACTTTTTTTACACACAGCCAAGATAACCGCAGGACAAGGTTGGCACCCTGTAGCCATGGGCTTTATCTGTGCTCGGTGTCAGAATACGGGGGTGACCCTACACCAGTTGTTTTATTTATTTATTTTTACACCACGATACTGACTGTAGATGCTAGAGTGTATGTGCGTCTTCCAGGAAGACGTCATTTCAACATGCTCCTATGTTCAAAATGCTATTCGATGTTTCCAGCCAGAATAAACATTATTGTTCCAAGTCCATGTGAGCATGGATCTGTTTATAATAGACGCGGGGATCTGGGAGTGAGACCCGCAACTAGGGGGAGTGCAGATGGGGACGCAGTCCCTTTGCATGATTATGGTGGCCCACTAATCTGGAATAAGCTCATACATTCTAGGATCACAGTAGATGCTAGAATGTAGGGACTCCTTCAGTTACACTGCTTTCCACGCCCACTGGCTGTCCTGGCACCTGTGATTGGATGCAATCAACTGACACGCTGCCATTCCGGGGGCGACTGGCTGCAACCAATCACAGGTCCCGGTGGGCGCGTAAAGGAGTGCATATGCGATGAACGTAATGCACGGCACCAGAAGTGAATGCGAGGCCTGGGAGCAGTGTACAGGCATTCCGGAGCCTTGGTAAGTATAGCCCGCTTGCTCACATTCCCCTATCTCTTCTACCACCATTTTTAATCTCCGGATTCTGATCCCCATAGACTTATATGTGGACCGGCCTTGTGACCGATCTCTTCATGCACCGTGGATCTGGGACCAGTGAGCTGTAGGAGATCACTCTCCTCAGCTTCTCCGTCCATGGAAGCTGAGGAGAGCGATCCCTGCAGGTGCCCATCGGTAAGTCACTGCCCCAGATCATCCGTCACCCTCCTCCATCTGCTGCGCCCCTGCATCCGCCGCTGCGCTCCTCCTTCCGCTGCCCCCTTGCATCCGCCGCCGCCCTCCCCCTTCAGCCTCTGCACCCCTGCATCTGCCGCCGCTGCGCCCCTGCATCTGCCACCGCTCTCCCCATCAGCCTCTGCTCCCCTGCATCTGCCACCGCTGCGCCCCTGCATCTGCCACCGCTTTCCCCATCAGCCGCTGCGCCCCTGCATCTGCCACCGCGCTCCCCCATCAGCCACCGCACTCCCCCATCAGCCACCGCACTTGCAGACAGGAGTGTGCGGATGTGCCAGATCATGCGACGCGAGATTCGTGCATCGCTCTCACATGTGGCACTTGCCTTAAGGCTATGTCCGCACGTTGCTTTTTACCTGCTTTTTTGCTGCTTTTTCAACTGCAGCGTTTAATGCCAAAATGGATGTGTTCTGCTTTTCAAGCAAAGTCTATGGGAATTTGGGTTTCTTGTCCGCACTATGCAGTTCAAACTGCAGCCTTTTTGTTGCAGAACTTTGGTCAAAAACTCAGCTTTGCAGTGAAAAACCCAAATGGCAAAAACAATTGACATGTCAGTTGTTTTTGCCATTTGGGTTTTGCACTGCAAAGCTGAGTTTTTGACCAAAGTTCTGCAACAAAAAGGCTGCAGTTTGAACTGCATAGTGCGGACAAGAAAACCAAATTCCCATAGACTTTGCTTGAAAAGCAGAACAGAACCATTTTGGCATTAAACGCTGCAGTTGAAAAAGCAGAAAAAAGCAACATGCGGACATAGCCTAAAGCGGGCTTTACACACTGCGATATCGCCCGAATTTTGTCGTTGGGGTCACGGTTTTGGTGACGCACTTCCGCAATCGTTAGCGATATAGCTTTGTGTAACAGCGTTCAGCGATGTAAAATCGTCGCAAAAGCGCGATTTATCGCTAATCGGCTACACGGGTCCTAATTCCCAAAAATCGTTACTTCAGCAGTAACGAGGTTGTTCCTCGTTCCTGCGGCATCACACATCGCTGCGTGTGACGCCGCAGGAGCGAGGAACGTCTCCCTACCTGCCTCCCGGCCGCTATGCGGAAGGAAGGAGGTGGGCGGGATGTTACGTCCCGCTCATCTCCGCCCCTCCGCTGCGATTGGGCGGCGGTTCAGTGACGTCGCTGTGACGCCGCACGGACCGCCCCCTTAGAAAGGAGGCGGTTCGCCGGTCACAGCGACGTCGCCGGACAGGTAAGTATGTGTGACGGCTCTGGGCGATGTTGTGCGGCACGGGCAGCGATATGCCCATGTCGCGCAACAGATGGGGGCGGGTACGCACACTAGCGATATCGGGACCGATATCGCAGTGTGTAAAGTAGCCTTTAGGCCGCTTTACACGCTACGACATCGCTCAAGTGATCTCGTTGGGGTCACAGAATTTGTGATGCACATCCGGCCGCTTTAGCGATGTCGTTGCATGTCACACCTATGAACGATTTTGCATCGCAAAAACGTGAAAAATCGCTAATCGGTGACATGCCCCCCTATTCTCGAATATCGCTGCTGCTCGGTGTACGAAGTAGTTAGTCGCTACTGCGATAGCACACATCGCTATGTGTGACACCACAGGAACGAGGAACCTCACCTTACCTGCGGCCGCCGGCAATGCGGATGGAAAGAGGTGGGCGGGATGTTCAGCCCGCTCATCTCCGCCCCTCCGCTTCTATTGGGCGCCCGCTTAGTGACGTCACTGTGACGCCGAAAGAACCACCCCCTTAGAAAGGAGGCGGTTCGCCAGTCACAGCGACGTCGCTAGGCAGATAAGTAGTGTGATGGGTCTGAGCGATGTTGTGCGCCACGGGCAGCGATTTGCCCGTGTCGCTCAACCGATGGGGGCGGGTATGCACACTGGCGATCTCGGTAACGATATTGCAGCGTGTAAAGCGGCCTTTAGTGTCAGTTGCAGGCGCTCTATTTATTTATTTATTTTTACTGACGTCCATATTTTTCATTTTGCCAAACTAATATTTTTTTGTATGGGGGGGTCTAGTTTCCAAAATGGGGTCACATGTTGGGTAGCTCCACTGTTTCGGCACATCAGGGGGATGTCCAAATGCAACATGGTGCGGCTAACGATTCCAGCTAAATTTCCATTTAAAAAGTCAAATGACGCTACTTCTCTCTGGAGCTCTGCTGTGCGGCCAAACAGTGGTTTTCTGTCACAATTGAGGAATCAGCTTACTCAGGACAAATTGCCCAACAAATTTTGCCGTCCATTTTATCCTGTTACCCCTGTAAAAATTAAAAAATTGAGCCTAAAATAACATTTTTGTGGAAAAAAAAAAGTACTTTTTTGTTTTTATGGCTCAATGTATGAAGCACGTGAGGGTTCAAAGTGCTCATTACCCATCTAGATTTATGCCATGGGGGGTATAGTTTCCAAAATGAGGTCACTTGTGGGGGAGCTCCATTTTTTAGCCTCTCAGGGGGTCTCTAAATGCAACATCACACTAATGATTCCAGACAATTTGCTTTCAAAAATTCAAATGATGCTCTTTCCCTTCCGAGTCCTGCCGTACGTCCAAACAATTGATGTCCACCACATATGAGATATCGGTGTACTCAGGAGAAATTGCACAATTAAATTTATGGTGCATTTTTTCCTGATACCCTTGTGAAAATGCTAAATTTTATTGCTAAAGTAACATTTTTGTGCAAAAAAAGTAAAATTTTCATTTTTTCCTTCCACATTGCTTTGGTTGCTGTGAAGCTCCTAAAGGGTTAATAAACTTCTTGGATTTGGTTTTGAGCAGAGTGAGGGGTGCAGATTTTAGAATGGGGTCACTTTTGGGTATTTTCTGTCGCCTAGGTTTCTCAAATCACTCCAAATGTGATGTGGTACCTAAAAAATTTTTTTTTTGTAAATTTTGTTGGAAAAATGAAAAATTGCTGATGAGCTATGAACCCTTCTAACTTCCTAACGAAAAAACATTTGTTTCGAAAATTGCACTGGTGTAAAGCAGACATATGGTAAATGTTATTTAGTAATTAGTTTGTGTGACATAACTCTCAGATTTATGGGCATAAAATTTCAAATTTTGAAAATTGCGAAATTTTCCCCGAATTTCTGAAATTTTCACAAATAAACGCAAAACATATTGGCCTAAATTTACCACTGACATGAAGTACAATATGTCACGAAAAAACAATGTCAGAATCGCCAGGTTCCGTTGAAGTGTTCCAGATAAACTGACACTGGTCAAAATTGCAAAAAATGGCCCGGTCTTTAAGGTGAAAACAGGCTGGGGGCTGAAGGGGTTAATCAATGCAGAATCACACCATGCGCAGAATTATTAGGCAAATGAGTATTTTAATCACATGATACTTTTTATACTTGTTGTCCTTCTCCAAGCTGTATAGGCTGAGAGCCAACTACCAATTAAGTAAATCAGGTTATGTGCATCTCTGTAATGAGAAGAGGTGTGGTGTAATGACATTAACACCCTATATAAGGTGTGCTTAATTATTAGGCAACTTCCTTTCCTTTGGCAAAATGGGTCAGAAGAGAGATTTGACGGGCTCTGAAAAGTCCAAAATTGTGAGATGTCTTGCAGAGAAATGCAGCAGTCTTGAAATTGCCAAACTTTTAGAGCGTGATCACCGAACAATCAAGCGTTTCATGACAAATAGTCAACAGGGTCGCAAGAAGCGTGTTGGGCAAAACAGGCGCAAAATAACTACCCATGAATTGAGGAAAATCAAGCTTGAAACTGCCAAGATGCCATTTGCCACCAGTTTGGCCATATTTCAGAGCTGCAATGTTACTGGAGTATCAAAAAGCACAAGGTGTGCCATACTCAGGGACATGGCCAAGGTAAGGAAGGCTGAAAAACGACCACCTTTGAATAAGAAACATAAGATCAAACGTCAAGACTGGGCCAAGAAATATCTTAAGAATGATTTTTCAAAGGTTTTATGGACTGATGAAATGAGAGTGACTCTTGATGGGCCAGATGGATGGGCCAGAGGCTGGATCAGTAAAAGGCAGACAGCTCCACTCCTACTCAGACGACAGCAAGGTGGAGGTGGGGTACTGGTATGGACTGGGATCAAATATGAACTTGTGGGACCTTTTTGGGTTGAGGATGGAGTGAAGCTCAACTCCCAGAGCTACTGCCAGTTTCTGGAAGACAACTTCTTCAAGCAGTGCTACGGGAAGAAGTCAGTATCATTCAAGAAAAACATGATTTTCATGCAGGACAATGCTCCATCACATGCATCCAACTACTCCACAGCGTGGCTGGCCAGTAAAGGTCTAAAAGATGAAAAAATAATGACATGGCCCCCTTGTTCACCTGATCTGAACCCCATAGAGAACCTGAGGTCCCTCATAAAATGTGAGATCTACAGGGAGGGAAAACAGTACACCTCTCGGAACAGTGTCTGGAGGCTGTGGTGGCTGCTGCACGCAATGTTGATCGTTAGCAGACAAAGCAATGACAGAATCTATGGATGGTCAGCTGCTGAGTGTCATCATAAAGAAAGGTGGCTACATTGGTCACTCATTTTTTTGTGCATGTCAGAAATGTTTATTTCTAAATTAGAGCAGTTACAGTGCCTACAAGTAATATTCAACCCCCTGCAGATTTAGCAGGTTTGATAAGATGCAAATAAGTTAGAGCCTGCAAACTTCAAACAAGAGCAGCATTTATTAACAGATGTATAAATCTTACAAACCAACAAGTTATGTTGCTCAGTTTAATTTTAATAAATTTTCAACCTAAAAGTGTGGGTCAATTATTATTCAACCCCTAGGTTTAATATTTTGTGGAATAACCCTTGTTTGCAATTACAGCTAATAATCGTCTTTTATAAGACCTGATCAGGCCGGCACAGGTCTCTGGAGTTATCTTGGCCCACTCCTCCATGCAGATCTTCTCCAAGTTATCTAGGTTCTTTGGGTGTCTCATGTGGACTTTAATCTTGAGCTCCTTCCACAAGTTTTCAATTGGGTTAAGGTCAGGAGACTGACTAGGCCACTGCAACAACTTGATTTTTTCCCTCTTGAACCAGGCCTTGGTATTCTTGGCTGTGTGCTTTGGGTCGTTGTCTTGTTGGAAGATGAAATGACGACCCATCTTAAGATCCTTGATGGAGGAGCGGAGGTTCTTAGCCAAAATCTCCAGGTAGGCCGTGCTATCCATCTTCCCATGGATGCGGACCAGATGGCCAGGCCCCTTGGCTGAGAAACAGCCCCACATCATGATGCTGCCACCACCATGCTTGACTGTAGGGATGGTATTCTTGTGGTCGTATGCAGTGCCATCCAGTCTCCAAACGTCACGTGTGTGGTTGGCACCAAAGATCTCGATCTTGGTCTCATCAGACCAGAGAACCTTGAACCAGTCTGTCTCAGAGTCCTCCAAGTGATCATAAGTACGTTACTTATGGTATTGACTGAAACCAATGTCCCCACTGCCATGAGATCTTCCCGGAGCTCCTTCCTTGTTGTCCTTGGGTTAGCCTTGACTCTTCGGACAAGCCTGGCCTCGGCACGGGTGGAAACTTTCAAAGGCTGTCCAGGCCGTGGAAGGCTAACAGTAGTTCCATAAGCCTTCCACTTCCGGATGATGCTCCCAACAGTGGAGACAGGTAGGCCCAACTCCTTGGAAAGGGTTTTGTACCCCTTGCCAGCCTTGTGACCCTCCACGATCTTGTCTCTGATGGCCTTGGAATGCTCCTTTGCCTTTCCCATGTTGACCAAGTATGAATGCTGTTCACAAGTTTGGGGAGGGTCTTAATTAGTCAGAAAAGGCTGGAAAAAGAGATAATTAATCCAAACATGTGAAGCTCATTGTTCTTTATGCCTGAAATACGTCTTAATACTTTAGGGGAACCAAAAAGAATTCTGGTGGTTTGAGGTGTTGAATAATAAATGACCCTCTGAATAAACTTTTCACAATTTAAAAAAAAAAAAAATAAAAAAAGAAATAACATTCATGACATAACATGCATTTCACACTTCCAGGCTGATCTACAGTCCAAATGTCACAATGCTAAGTTAATTCCAAATGTGTAAACCTGCTAAATCTGCAGGGGGTTGAATACTACTTGTAGGCACTGTATATTTACCTGGTGAAAATAAACAAGTGAGATGGGAATATATTTGGTTTTTATTAAGTTGCCTAATAATTCTGCACAGTAAGAGTTACCTGCACAAACAGATATCCTCCTAAGATAGCCAAATCTAAAAAAAACACTCCAACTTCCAAAAATTTTAAGCTTTGATATTTATGAGTCTTTTGGGTTGATTGAGAACATAGTTGGTGAACAATAATAAAAAAAATCCTCTAAAATACAACTTGCCTAACAATTCTGCACACAGTGTATAAAGTGTTTTCTGTTATTTTGTACACAGGGGTGTGAACCAGAACAAGATCGACCCCCAAGTTGTGGCTATAATAAATGTCGGTTTGTCACCATGGACCCAAATATATTCCAGGTAAGAAAAATATTACAAGTCGTATTGACCGATAGTAAATCTTGTGCATGTTTCTGATATGTAATATTCAGCTGCTCCATGACCAGTTCTGTTTCCTTTTTCTACAGATCATCGCTCCAGAGCGGGGTCCCACTGTGCCCCCACAATGAAGTTGGGGTACAGTTGGGGATGACTGTGGCAGCCGCCATGTCAGGAGCAAGTGGGCCGCTCTTCAGTGCGATCCAGATTCCGGGCTCGGTCTCTGTTCTCATTACTTTCCGCAGTCAGATGTAATCACAGAGTAAGTAAATCTTCTGCTGCATCCACCCCGATTTACAGCACATGCTGCCATTATCCAGCACAGGGCCCATCATCATCATCATCATCAGGGCCGCATGACTTATTACATCGCACGACTGGTGGGAACTTGTACATTAGACATCGTGTATGAAATTAATGAATATAACCAGCCGTGTATATGAGCCTCCTCCGTTATCCTGATTGTATATTTAGTACTGAAGGTGGTGACCCCAGGATATTTTGAGGTGCAGTATTGCAATAGTATTAGTAACACTGTCTTTTGTATATTTAAAGTCAGCTTGCTCCCAGCTGCCATACTCAGACCCGGACTGATAATCTGGCACAGCGGACATTTGCCCACTGGGCCACTGTGTAAATATGTAAAGTGGGCTACCGCAGCGACTGCTCTTCCAGCCACCAGCCTTTTTAAAACTCTGGTTACCATCCCCTTTAAGACTCCAGCAGTGGCGGCCATTGTCTGTGTGTGCAAGCGGCGGCCTGTGTTAGAGCAGTGGCACTCACTCCACTAACATAGGCCCTGTGGTGCACAATGCTCTTTGTGTCTGACACTGGCCATTGCCAGAGTCAGAACATCTTTTTATGGGTGGAGTTCGCCCTGTCCTCACCAGTCCTGGGGATACTGCTCCTCTGCACATCCCACACCTGACCCTGGACCCAAAGCAGCACTCTATGATTCTCCCTATCTCAGGGATCTGGGTGAGTTGCTTTCAACATGGAAACTTTTTTATGTATATACAGCAGTCACAATATCGCCTATATAATATACAGTTAGGTCCAGAAATATTTGGACAGTGACACAATTTTCGCGAGTTGGGCTCTGCATGCCACCACATTGGATTTGAAATTAAATCTCTACAACAGAATTCAAGTGCAGATTGTAACGTTTAATTTGAAGTTTTGAACAAAAATATCTGATAGAAATTGTAGGAATTGTACACATTTCTTTACAAACACTCCACATTTTAGGAGGTCAAAAGTAATTGGACAAATAAACCAAACCCAAACAAAATATTTTTATTTTCAATATTTTGTTGCGAATCCTTTGGAGGCAATCACTGCCTTAAGTCTGGAACCCATGGACATCATCAAACGCTGGGTTTCCTCCTTCTTAATGCTTTGCCAGGCCTTTACAGCCGCAGCCTTCAGGTCTTGCTTGTTTGTGGGTCTTTCCGTCTTAAGTCTGGATTTGAGCAAGTGAAATGCATGCTCAATTGGGTTAAGATCTGGTGATTGACTTGGCCATTGCAGAATGTTCCACTTTTTTGCACTCATGAACTCCTGTGTAGCTTTGGCTGTATGCTTGGGGTCATTGTCCATCTGTACTATGAAGCGCCGTCCGATCAACTTTGCGGCATTTGGCAGAATCTGGGCTGAAAGTATATCCCGGTACACTTCAGAATTCATCCGGCTACTCTTGTCTGCTGTTATGTCATCAATAAACACAAGTGACCCAGTGCCATTGAAAGCCATGCATGCCCATGCCATCACATTGCCTCCACCATGTTTTACAGAGGATGCGGTGTGCCTTGGATCATGTGCCGTTCCCTTTCTTCTCCAAACTTTTTTCTTCCCATCATTCTGGTACAGGTTGATCTTTGTCTCATCTGTCCATAGAATACTTTTCCAGAACTGAGCTGGCTTCATAAGGTGTTTTTCAGCAAATTTAACTCTGGCCTGTCTATTTTTGGAATTGATGAATGGTTTGCATCTAGACGTGAACCCTTTGTATTTACTTTCATGGAGTCTTCTCTTTACTGTTGACTTAGAGACAGATACACCTACTTCACTGAGAGTGTTCTGGACTTCAGTTGATGTTGTGAACGGGTTCTTCTTCACCAAAGAAAGTATGCGGCGATCATCCACCACTGTTGTCATCTGTGGACGCCCAGGCCTTTTTGAGTTCCCAAGCTCACCAGTCAATTCCTTTTTTCTCAGAATGTACCCGACTGTTGATTTTGCTACTCCAAGCATGTCTGCTATCTCTCAGATGGATTTTTTCTTTTTTTTCAGCCTCAGGATGTTCTGCTTCACCTCAATTGAGAGTTCCTTAGACCGCATGTTGTCTGGTCACAGCAACAACTTCCAAATGCAAAACCACACCCCTGTAATCAACCCCAGACCTTTTAACTACTTCATTGATTACAGGTTAACGAGGGAGACGCCTTCAGAGTTAATTGCAGCCCTTAGAGTCCCTTGTCCAATTACTTTTGGTCCCTTGAAAAAGAGGAGGCTATGCATTACAGAGCTATGATTCCTAAACCCTTTCTCCGATTTGGATGTGAAAACTCTCATATTGCAGCTGGGAGTGTGCACTTTCAGCCCATATTATATATATAATTGTATTTCTGAACATGTTTTTGTAAACAGCTAAAATAACAAAACTTGTGTCACTGTCCAAATATTTCTGGACCTGACTGTATATAGATTGCTGAATGTACATTATATAGGTGATACTGTGACTGCTGTATGTACATTAGGCAGGGTTCTCAGTATTTTGGAAGCTACGTATTTTCGCTATGTACAAAATGCTGAATTCTACAGTACAAGCACAGTGGATGGGATTTATAGAAATCTTCTGCCCCCTGTGCTTCTTTTTTCCGCAACGTAAACTGACATGTGGTGCTGCTTTCCGAGCTGCAGCATGTCAATTTTTGCTCGCAGAGACACGAGTGTTCCCAGCCGGAGAACACAGAGAAAGTCCGCAGAGGCCCTGGGGAAAATCTGTTGTTTATAGGTCATTTAACATGTCAAAAATATTTTTTACAAGAATGAAGAAATTTCCTTTGATAAAGTGATTTGCAAAGTTTCATAAATTTCTATGTTGCACAAGATTATTTTTTTTTTAAAAAAAAAAAAAAAGCTTAGTCACTCTTTAATTTAATCCTTTTACTAATTGAAATGTTGGTCCTGTACTATTCAGATGCCCAGAAGAAATTTTTGCCTACACCTTCCAACATACATTCTGTAGCTATAAGAGTCATAACGTTTTAATCTCATGAGAAAGTCACTTTGCGATATTTCTGAGTATTTGTTGTGAGACATACTAAATATCCTGTATTTTTGGCACTATAAGACTCATTTCCCCCCCTCCAAACTTGGGAGCTAACTGGGAGTGCGTCTTACAGTCCAGATGAACCTGTCTCATTGTATGGGGCGGGGGTGGCTGTGGAGCGGCTCACAAGAGGCAGGAGCAATGTCAACGCTGCAAAGGCCCCTTTTAAAGGGATGGCTACTGTCACATGGTGTTTGGCTCTAAAGTCACTGAGTTTCATGGCAGTATCTGACTCTGTTCACACTGTAGAATCTGACACTCCATACTCTGCCTTCTCTGGTACTTCTGAGTTGTACAGACAGGTTTGGGCGTCCACCAGATGTGTGCTCATTAGTGATCAGGCTTGCAGGAGTTTATCTCTGCTAGTCTGCTGGTTACCTCTTGGATCACATGTTGTGGGAGACCTATCACTTTTACGCCACACTTTTTTAAGATGATGGAGCCTGTCTTCCCATGCCGACTATAGCTTTTGCTAAACTGGTCTGTGTGCTGTTGTGTTGTTGTTGCTGGTGATTTATTGTTTGCTGCTTAGTGTGCTGTGGAAATCCTTTCGTTGTCTGATTATTTCCTTACTGCTATTTATCTCCTCCTTATCCCATACTGTTTTATATCTCCGTGTGTGCTAGCTGAGGGATTGAATTTTTGTTTTCCCAATTTGTTTTTATCTGTGGGTTCAACCACTTCTGTCTCAGGTCCTCCCCTGGGGTGGGGGTGAGGGGGTATTAGATCAGGGCTGGCCAGGAGCAGGGCAATGAAGGTGGCTCAGACATCTTCATTATTGTATCTCTGGGATTAGGAACAGCTAGGTCCCTTTAGCCTGAGGGTGAGTCTAGGAGTCCCGATCCCCTGTTATACCCTCAAACCAGTAATACACCGCCTGGGACCGGGTACCCCATAACCCTGGGCGACATAGGCAACTGAACAGGGGATATGCCATGATTCAGTGTATCTCTTTCATCGTCATTAGACAAAAGTAAAGTTTCAGTCTAAGAACTGTAGTTTGTGGCAGCACAATTCTAACATTTTAATCCAACATCAGTTTCTTTGCTATATTTTGCATTTAACCTTTAGATTGCATTCTAAAGGTTATTTAGGCAGAAATACATTTTGTGTAATCAATGCTGACATTTGATCATACCCCATATATCAAAACAGTTATTCTATTACTGTGAAATGGTGATAATTAGAAACAAAACAAGTAATTGATAAAAAAAACAGCAATTGTAGTATTTTTAGTATTTTTCGAGCAGTGTGTGGTCCCATCAGTAAAATGGAGATGAATTGCATTCTTTTCTTGGCTTCTTAATTGTCATATTTTTCAATTTAAATTTAAATTTCATATGTATTGTATTTATAATAAAATATTGGATTTTCTTGGCTGATCCTTCTATGTCCAGCACTTTTTTTCTTCTTGATGGTCCTCATTGCAGCTCCCAGCACAATGGGTGGCCTAGAGCTTTGCTGTGTAGCCACAACTGTATTGGACAAGCCCTATCAATATAAATGTCCTGCTTTTAAAAAGAATGTGTCAGCAGGTTTTTGCTACCTCATCTGAGAGGAGCATGATGTAAAGACAGTGACAGTTCCAGGTTTTCGTGGGCCCCGAGCGAAAGAGTCTTAGTGAACCCCATGCACACGCAGATGCACACATACAGGCATACGTACATATGCATATTTGAAGACAAATTCACAAAAATACATAGAAACAGACATAAACCTATACACAGTCACATACCTTGACATACATAGATACACACATCATACATGGGCACACAGACACGTTACAGATCATTTTAAAATGAGGAAGTCGGCAGCAGCCTCACTGACCTCCCTCGCTTGTCTCCTTCCCAGTGCTCCTGGGCATGTGGCTGTGCAGGCCTTGCTGTGTGATGGCCATCACTAACAGACATGGCCACGCACAATGCACACCGACACTTCTGTATATGACACGACCTCGCCGGGGCCGTGAGGTGATTCGTTACCAGGCAGCGGTTCTGCTCCTGGGGCCCGGCTCCGTGACCCCGGCAGTGTCACTTAGGGAATAGGAAGGGGATGATGATAGTTTATTTGTGACACCATCTGTGGTATGTGGCAAGTTAGGTGCCTCCGCTGCGGGATGGGGCTTCCCAGGGCAAATGGTGACGCAGAGTAGATGGTGTAGCTCTGCACAGGTAGAGCTGGGCCCCAGGGCGGATGGGGGTGGTAGTAATCTATGATGGTGGGCGCAGGCGAATAACAGAGTGACACAGGGATGCAGTCTCAAGGTTTTTACTCACTGTAGAAGGTTCCAGGATAACACGACATGTCAGTGACTGCCTTTAGAGTGCTGGGTTCCACTGTGATGTGCTCCAGCCAATCCCAGGTAGTTTGGAGGTCGAGTCCGGTGCACCATTCTTAAGTGTACCTTCCCTGGTCGTCTTCTTGCACTTCCTTTTCCCTCCTGCCTTGCACCCTCGCTCACTGAACCCTGAGCCAGTGCCCATGGACCCTGTTGGGTGGCATGAAGCTTCTATCCCTTGGTCTTTTTGGGTCACCTTCCAGCGAATTCGTGTGCAGATGTGGCTTCGGTGCTTGAAGTCACCTCAGCCACTGGTTTTGTTAGTGGAGTCCGTAGGTTCTTCTCCTCTAGCCTAGGGACCAGTCCCCGTGTTGCAACCTAGTCCTTCCACCCATAGATTATATGTGGAACAAGCCTATGGAAGGTTAATTCCCGTGGTCTCTAGGACCCCGTCAGTCTGTGCCCGGGCTGAGCTGAACCAGCTCCAGGCCGCAGGTCTTTGCTCCTCCACTGCTCCAACTCACTCCAGACTGCTACTCTCCACACTTCACACTGTGTTACTGTAATGCTGCCACCAGGGGGAGCCAGAGCTCTGTAGCATAATACACTACACAGAGCAATGAGAACCAGGAAGTGAATTCACAGCGTTCTCATGCATTACCTCAAAGCACAGCTGAGAAGCAGAGCTGCAGAGCATGCAAGGAATAGTCAGACAGGCTGGGTCAAACACCATACGGGCAGAAGCAGGACTGGAGGAACGAGCAAAAGCGGAGTCAAAGTCAGGCCAAGGTCAGTACCGTAGGAAGCAACCGAGTGGGGAAATAGGAGAGGGGACAGAGGACAGGAGGGACAACCAGGGGATGGAACACAGACAAGGGCACGAGGGCACAGGAACAGACAGGACAGGATATCACTCACAGGACCAGCAATCACAGGCAAAGCAGTGTTAAGCTTATAGCCGGCACTGGTTCACTGGAAATGCCAGCTTTTAAGGCATCCAGGGTCTGGAAGTGAGGCTCAAGAGAAGGCTCTGCCCCCTAGCCATGTGGACAGGGAGGCGAACCATGACAGTACCCCCTCCTCAAGGGGGGGCAACCGGACCCCCAGGCTTCCCAGGATACTTCCGGTGGAAAGCCGCAATTAACCGATCGGCCCGAACGGATCAAGCTGGCACCCATGACCTGTCCTCCGGACCGTAACCCTTCCAATGGATCAGATACTGGAGGGAACGACGAACCCAACGAGAATCGATAATACGCTGGATCTCGTACTCCTCCTCACCATCCACCAATATCGGAGCCGGAGGGGTCTGAGAATCCACCACCGATGGAACAAATGGCTTAAGCAAAGAGGTATGAAATACGTTAGGAATACGCAAGGTCTGGGGCAGTTGCAACCGAAAGGCCACCGGGTTGATTACTTCGATGATCTCATAGGGACCTATAAACTTAGGACCCAACTTAGCAGATGGAACCATAAGCCTAATATTCCGAGTGGACAGCCACACTTTGTCCCCCACCCGAAAGGGGGGTCCCAGAGAACGGCGTTTGTCCGCTTGGCGTTTCTGGGACTGTTGAGCCGTCTCGATGCACCGTTGTACCTCCTTCCACACCTTCCCCAGATGCTGAACGATGGACTCGGCCCCTGGACACCCCGAATCCACTCTAGAGAAGGTCCCGAAGTGAGGGTGAAACCCGTAATTACAGAAGAAGGGAGAAGTTCCCGTAGACTGATGGACTCTGCTATTGAATGCAAACTTCGCAAGGGGCAAAAACACACACCAATCCTCCTGCTGAGCAGAAACCAAGCACCGCAGGATTTGCTCAAGGGTCTGATTCGTCCTTTCCGTCTGCCCATTGGACTCGGGATGATAGGTGGACGAGAAGGACAACTCAATTCCCAACAGCCTGCACAAGGCCCTCCAAAACCGAGAAATGAATTGTACCCCCCTGTCAGACACAATATTCAGGGGCAACCCATGTAACCGAACCACCTGGTCAATAAAGTGGTTGGCAAGGGCCTCAGCATTAGGTAGACCGGAGAGGGGAACAAAATGTGCCTGTTTACTAAAACGATCCACCACCACCCAGATCAGTTATACCATTTGAGACAGGGAGGTCTGTAATGAAATCCATGGACAAGTGGGTCCATGGTCTTTCAGGAACAGGTAATGGAACCAGTTCTCCGGCCGGTCGGTTACGACATACCTTAGCACGGGCACATGTAGCACAGGCAGACACAAACCGAGCAACATCTGAGTGAAGAGACGGCCACCAAAACAGTTGAGCAACAGCCCTGCGAGTGGCTGTAATTCCAGGATGGCCGCTGAGTACGGACTCATGGAACTCTTGAAGTACCCGTAACCGGAGGTGCAAAGGGACAAACAGTTTAGTGTCTGGAGCGGAAGATGGCGCTGAGGACTGGGCCTCCCTGACCTCAGCCTCCAACTCGGATGACAAGGCAGCGACCACCACCCCTCGCGGAAGAATGGAGGAAGGAGGCTCTGGAGGTGACACCGGGTCCAAACTACGGGACAGTGCATCTGCCCTCACGTTTTTAGACCCCGGCCGAAAAGTAATACAAAAATGGAATCTAGAAAAAAAAGAGCCCACCTCAGTTGTCGAGGCGTCAATCTCTTGGCGGACTCAATATACGCGAGGTTTTTATGATCGGTGATGACAGTAATACGGCAGCACCCTCCAAAAAATGCCTCCATTCTTCAAATGCCAATTTTACTGCCAATAATTCACGGTTACCCACATCATAATTCCTCTCAGCCGGAGTGAATTTCTTGGAGAAGAACGCACATGGTCGCAGATTAGTCAGAGTAGCAGGGCCCTGAGAGAGAACAGCTCCCACCCCCACCTCTGAGGTGTCCACCTCCACAATAAACGGCGCCTCGAGGTCAGGCTCTACCAGGACTGGGGCGGACATGAACCGGTCCTTTAGCTCAAGAAAGGCCTGGACAGCCATATGCGACCAGTTCTGCAGATCCGCCCCTTTCCGTGTAAGGTCAGTCAATGGCTTGGCAATTTGAGAAAGCCCCTTAATGAACCGTCGGTAATAATTTGCGAAACCCAAAAAGCGTTGTAGCGCCTTGATATCCCTGGGTTGCACCCAATCCACGATAGCCTGCACCTTTCCTG
Source organism: Anomaloglossus baeobatrachus (assembly GCF_048569485.1). NCBI lineage: Eukaryota > Metazoa > Chordata > Amphibia > Anura > Aromobatidae > Anomaloglossus > Anomaloglossus baeobatrachus. The sequence continues at coordinate 488,391,252 of NC_134358.1, forward strand.
GGTCCATTTTAAACCCATCACCAGAAAGGAGTAACCCAAGAAAGGCTATTTCCTGAACAGAGAAAACACATTTTTCAAGTTTAGCAAACAGATGGTTATCACGTAATCTCTGTAATACTGAGCGAACATGCATAATATGCGTATCCTTATTGGCAGAATAAATCAAAATGTCATCGAGATAGATGACCACAAAACGACCAAGAAAATCAGAGAAGATATCATTGATGAAATTTTGAAACACCGCAGGGGCATTTGTTAGACCAAAAGGCATAACCAAATTCTCGAATAACCCCTCTGACGTCAGAAAGGCCGTTTTCCACTCATCCCCTTCTCTAATACGGATAAGATTATAGGCCCCCCTGAGATCTAGTTTAGTAAACCACCGGGCTTCAGAGAGTTGGTTGTAAAGATCAGGGATGAGTGGAAGCGGATACGTGTTTTTCACAGTAATTTTGTTCAATTCTCGGAAATCGAAACATGGCCTTAATCCTCCGTCCTTCTTCTTTACAAAAAAGAACCCAGCGGCCACATGGGAAGAAGAAGGACGGATATGCCCTTTACGTATACTCTCAGATATGTACGATTTCATAGCAGCCCTTTCTGGACCTGAGAGGTGATATAAACGGGCCTTGGGCAATTTGGTATTGGGAAGCAAATCAATGGCACAGTCATATGGGCGATGAGGCGGCAAAACCTCGGCCTCTGTTTCAGAGAATACGTCTCCGTAGTCCCTCAGGTATTCCGGAAGACCCTCAGGACTTACGGAGAACACAGGCACCTATTGTAAACATCTTTTATGACAAGCAGGACTCCATTTGACTATGGTACGACACTCCCAATCAATAACGGGATTATGTAACATCAACCATGGATACCCCAACACTAATCCAGCAGGGAGATTGGCCATTACAAAACAAGAAATAGTTTCAGAATGCAGAGACCCGATCACAAGAGTAAATTTATTCAGTAGCAAACCGAATAAGGTTTTGAGGCAGCGGTGTTTTATCAATTGCCAGGAGTTGAATGCGTCCTTCTAACCTTACTGTCCCTAACTCTAATCTTTGGACCAACTCAGAGTCAATGAAGTTCATAGCGGACCCACAGTCAACAAAGGCAGTAGCAGACCAGACCGACTCCTTGACCCGGAGGTCGACATTCAGAAGTATCTTATTGGAGGAGAGGAAAGGTACCTGATAGTCTGGGCAACCTCCTCGACCGTTACCCAGACTTAGAAGTTTCCCGACGACTGTTTAGCGGAGGGGCAAGCCGGGCAGTCTTTCCTCCAGTGTCCATGGTGTCCACAATAGAAGCACAGCTTGAGATCCCGGCGTCTTCTCCTCTCCTTCTCATCCGGACTGATGGCTCCAACTTCCATGTGTTCCGTAGCCGGCAAAGAAGGTGCCCTGGGTAGAGGGGGCGGAATCTCACGCATGGTGCCCCTTCTTTCCCGTAATCTGCGGTCCATACGAACTGCCTCCGTCATCGCATCATCCAAGGTGCTGGGAGGTGGGTGCAGAGCCAAAGCGTCTTTCAGCGAGTCCGAAAGGCCTCTCCGGAATTGGCACCTAAGTGCAGAATCATTCCACCGTACCTCAGTGGACCACTGCCGAAACTCAGAACAATATAGCTCAGCAGTGTGATTTCCCTGAGTGAGACACATGATCCTGTCCTCAGCCACTCGTACACGGTCTGGTTCATCGTATATCACCCCGAGGGAGTTAAAGAAGAGGTCAACCGAATGCCGTTCCGGGGCCGAAGGGGGTAGGGAAAACGCCCAGGTCTGGGGACCCCCTCTAAGTAACGACATGATGATCCCCACCTGCTGGGTCTCATTCCCCGAGGACCGAGGCCTGAGAGTGAAAAAGAGCCTGCAACTCTCCCTAAATGTCCGAAATAGGTTTTTCTCCCCCGAGAATTTATTGGGGAGCATCACCGTGGGTTCGGGGGAGGTCAGTTGGACATCCGTGGGACTATGCTGTCCTACGATTTGTGAGGTAGCTGCCACTGAGGTGGCCCTCGCAGAAGTGGAGACCTCACTCTGCAGCATATTGTGTGAAGCTACCAGGGTGCGATGCTCTGCAGCCAAATCCTGCACCAGCTGCGTAAGGTTGGCTACTTGCTCGCACAAGGTACTGAGTGGATCCATTACAGTTTATTTATGCTGTAAAGTTGGATCCCACTACCAAGAAATAAATGTCTTTTTTTTTTTTTTCCCCCTATGGGAGATAAAGCCTATAGAGGCCGGCTATACTGTAATGCTGCCACCAGGGGGAGCCAGAGCTCTGTAGCATAATACACTACACAGAGCAATGAGAACCAGGAAGTGAATTTACAGCGTTCTCATGCATTACCTCAAAGCACAGCTGAGAAGCAGAGATGCAGAGCATGCAAGGAATAGTCAGACAGGCTGGGTCAAACACCGTACGGGCAGAAGCAGGACCGGAGGAACGAGCAAAAGCGGAGTCAAAGTCAGGCCAAGGTCGGTACCCTAGGAAACAACCGAGTGGGGAAATAGGAGAGGGGACAGAGGACGGGAGGGACGACCAGGGGATGGAACACAGACAAGGGCACGGGGGCACAGGAACAGACAGATCAGGATATCACTCACAGGACCAGCAATCACAGGCAAAGCAGTGCTAAGCTTATAGCCGGCACTGGTTCACTGGAAATGCCAGCTTTTAAGGCATCCAGGGTCTGGAAGTGAGGCTCGAGAGAAGGCTCCGCCCCCTAGCCATGTGGACAGGGAGGCGAACCATGACAGTTACCACTTGTACTATTCTGTTCCCACTCCTAAGACTCTACACCTCCAGCCTGGCATCGGGCATAATCACGCCCTTGCCATGTCTGATGAGGTGTATCTGAGCCTGGGTGTTGTGCTTTTGTGTGAACCGGTGATGAACCGGTTCCTCCTTACCCAGGATGGAATACCACACCACTGGATGAGGTGCAGTACCTCTGTGGCGACTGAAGCCTCAGGGGTGCCACATATATACATCACAAGAGGGGCTGGTGGCTACAGTATATACATCACAGGAGGGGCTGGGGGCATATACATTACTGTAGGGACATACAGGTTACTGAAGGTCTTACACATTACTGGGGGCATACATGTTACTGGGATGACATATAGCTCTGGGGTGTATATACATTACTGTGGTGGTGACATAAAGCTCTGGGGGCCGCACATACAGCTCTGGGGGGGGTCGCACATACAGCTCTGGGGGCCACAGATACAGCTCTGAAAAGGCACATACCGCTCTGGGGGGCACATAGAGGTTTGGGGGGGCACATAGAGCTCAGAAGGAGGGCCCATACAGGTCGTAGGGGCACATTCAGCTCGGGAGGGAGTACGGCTCAGAATGGGGGCATATACAGCTCAAGTGGGTGGCCATACAGATCAGGCAGGGGGGCAGATACAGCTCAGGAGGTAGGCCAAACAGCTTGGGAGGACATACGCTGTGTTCGGGGACGCTGGGTGGTGCTGCGGCTCCTCTTCTGTGGGACGGGAGCATACAGCTTGCTAGCTCCATCTACAGATGAACTTCAATGTGCCTGCATGCAGCGTTCAGCAGTTTGGAATTTAAAGGGCCAGCAGCTAGCAAAGTCAGTCTGCCAGCCTGAGCCCTTGGTACCCGGAAATTTACCCAGGGACCGCAAAACTGACGACGGCCAGTGGGCTACCCCGGCAGTCAAGGGCCTCGCCACTTGCAAGGGGGCGCTGGATGCTCTCGACGCCCCAGGGCAAACAGATACTGAATCCAACGATATATCACTTAGTTTACTGGGTACATTCGGAAATGTAGCAGAGCTGAGAACGCTAACCTGCCCACACCAGGCTCTCTATGTACAATGTATATAGATAGTGAGATGCTTATCACAGGAGGGGATGTGGTCAGACTAGCTGATGTAGTCCAGCAATGATGTGTTCCTGGTGCCAAAAATTATTGCACGTAAACAACTACACAGAGCTTTACAAGTGATGAATATCTAAAATCTGAGTTTTAACTTCCACAGCCTGCTGCCTTCAGATTATATAGCAAAAACCTGATGACAGATTCTCTTAAACCTCTTTACGACCTTGTGATTTTCAGATTTTGTGCTTTGGTTTTTTGCTCCCCTTTTTCCAAGAGCCATAACTTTTTTATTTTTCTGTCAATATACAGTTAGGTCCAGAAATATTTGGACAGTGACACAATTTTCGCGAGTTGGGCTCTGCATGCCACCACATTGGATTTGAAATGAAACCTCTACAACAGAATTCAAGTGCAGATTGTAACGTTTAATTTGAAGGTTTGAACAAAAATATCTGATAGAAATTGTAGGAATTGTACACATTTCTTTACAAACACTCCACATTTTAGGAGGTCAAAAGTAATTGGACAAATAAACCAAACCCAAACAAAATATTTTTATTTTCAATATTTTGTTGCGAATCCTTTGGAGGCAATCACTGCCTTAAGTCTGGAACCCATGGACATCACCAAACGCTGGGTTTCCTCCTTCTTAATGCTTTGCCAGGCCCTTACAGCCGCAGCCTTCAGGTCTTGCTTGTTTGTGGGTCTTTCCGTCTTAAGTCTGGATTTGAGCAAGTGAAATGCATGCTCAATTGGGTTAAGATCTGGTGATTGACTTGGCCATTGCAGAATGTTCCACTTTTTTGCACTCATGAACTCCTGGGTAGCTTTGGCTGTATGCTTGGGGTCATTGTCCATCTGTACTATGAAGCGCCGTCCGATCAACTTTGCGGCATTTGGCTGAATCTGGGCTGAAAGTATATCCCGGTACACTTCAGAATTCATCCGGCTACTCTTGTCTGCTGTTATGTCATCAATAAACACAAGTGACCCAGTGCCATTGAAAGCCATGCATGCCCATGCCATCACGTTGCCTCCACCATGTTTTACAGAGGATGTGGTGTGCCTTGGATCATGTGCCGTTCCCTTTCTTCTCCAAACTTTTTTCTTCCCATCATTCTGGTACAGGTTGATCTTTGTCTCATCTGTCCATAGAATACTTTTCCAGAACTGAGCTGGCTTCATGAGGTGTTTTTCAGCAAATTTAACTCTGGCCTGTCTATTTTTGGAATTGATGAATGGTTTGCATCTAGATGTGAACCCTTTGTATTTACTTTCATGGAGTCTTCTCTTTACTGTTGACTTAGAGACAGATACACCTACTTCACTGAGAGTGTTCTGGACTTCAGTTGATGTTGTGAACGGGTTCTTCTTCACCAAAGAAAGTATGCGACGATCATCCACCACTGTTGTCATCCGTGGACGCCCAGGCCTTTTTGAGTTCCCAAGCTCACCAGTCAATTCCTTTTTTCTCAGAATGTACCCGACTGTTGATTTTGCTACTCCAAGCATGTCTGCTATCTCTCTGATGCATTTTTTCTTTTTTTTCAGCCTCAGGATGTTCTGCTTCACCTCAATTGAGAGTTCCTTAGACCGCATGTTGTCTGGTCACAGCAACAGCTTCCAAATGCAAAACCACACACCTGTAATCAACCCCAGACCTTTTAACTACTTCATTGATTACAGGTTAACGAGGGAGACGCCTTCAGAGTTAATTGCAGCCCTTAGAGTCCCTTGTCCAATTACTTTTGGTCCCTTGAAAAAGAGGAGGCTATGCATTACAGAGCTATGATTCCTAAACCCTTTCTCCGATTTGGATGTGAAAACTCTCATATTGCAGCTGGGAGTGTGCACTTTCAGCCCATATTATATATATAATTGTACTTCTGAACATGTTTTTGTAAACAGCTAAAATAACAAAACTTGTGTCACTGTCCAAATATTTCTGGACCTAACTGTAGGTGTATGAGGGCTTGTGTTTTTTGCTGGACGAGTTGTACTTTTGAATTTCACCATTCATTTTAACATATAGTGTACTGGAAAATGGGGAAAAATTCCATGCGTGATGAAATTGTAAAAATAAAGTGCAATTCCAGCCCAAAAAAATTTGTTTTGCTGTTCAGCTTAATTTTTATATATATATATTGATAGATTGGTCATTTCTCAATACAGCAATACCAATTATGTGTATTTTTTTATATGGTTTTAAAAGGGGGGTGATTTGAACTTGTTTGGGTTTGTTTCCTTTTTTCCCCTATTTTTGAAAACTTTTTAAAAAAAACAAACAAAAAACGTTATTGTATTTACTAGGCCATGTAGGAGATTTAAAGCTACGATCGTCCAATCAGTTCTGCTATACAGAGCAGTGCATTAGCATGAGCATCAGCACCGCTCTATACAGCAGACATCACAATCTCCTATGAATGCCGGCTCGCAGCTGGTGTTCACAGGAAGAGCGTCATAATAGACACAGGGGTCATCAGCTGACTCCTAGCTGGCTTGACAACCCATCGGCATCCCGCAATGATGTCACATGAGCGCCAGTGGGAGCAGGGAGCACCTGCTGTCAGAGATTGATAGCGGGATTTAACAAATTAACAGCTGCGGGTGGATTTTGCTGTTGGAGGCACAGATCTGTCAACATGTGCAGGGAAAGATGCAGGCTTGACGTGCAAGTCTGCATCAAAGCAAGGGACATTACCTATGATGTACTAGTAGCGACAGGTGTAACATGAGAACTGGCATATTGCAGATTTAGACAGTACGGGGTAAATGCATTTAAGTTGCAGTTCAATTTAAACAGGACATGAACAGTTAACAAGAGGTTGAAAAAAGACATAAATGGAGGTTTTGAAATTTGAATTCACCAACTTGTTAGAATTTTCCCCTAAAATTTGATTGACATCAAATAGTTTTGTGCAAATCTCTGTACTTGAAAGCTTGTAAGTTCTTGGAAAATACATGTGGGAGAGAGAGAACTCTGCTGACCATAAGAACTTACACTCCACAGGAAAAAGAGACTTACCCAGTGATTCTGAAGATGGAAAACGACTTTGCCTGTCAAACGGTGCTCTGCCGGGACCTGTTAATCTATCATGCCCAGATACTGACCACCGCTATACAAGGTGTCATTAACAGCCATTTGTTTCACTTCACATATATAGCTTGGTCCTTTGCTTCCCATACAGATCATGTTTTTTTTAATTGCAGGTGAGGTTACATATAGGCTAGGGACCCCAAAAATAGAGATTACCTTGGCTTTGGGGTTGGGGCTCTTTTGCATTGATCAATACAATGGCTAAACATCTCTTATATTCCTATTATTCATAGTAGTTATGCATATTCCATTTTTCATGTTTTATCACTTTTTTCAGATAGTTCATTGTATTTTTCAGTCTAGTATTCCCACAGCAGTTTTGCTTTTCATCATTCCCATATACATTGTGACTGGTGTGCAACTCTTTATCCTATTGTATTATCTGCTAGATGTCATATCTGCAGGATATTATGGGGAAGTTCACACAAAAGACATTAGCCCGCTCTCTGATGCTTTAGCAGTGTTGGAAAAAGCCCAGAGAGATATTTTTTTTTTTCCTTTTTTTTAATGTGAATCAAATCTCAAAACACATTGAATGCAAATGCACGATTTTCAGGAAATTTGACTCAAACTTATTTGTGGATTGATCTGCTCATATTTAAGCGGGCTTTACACACTACGATTTTGCTACAGCGATCTCGTTGGGGTCACAGAATTTGTGACGCACATCCGGTTGCTGTAGCGATCTCGTTGTGTGTGACTACTAGGAGCGATTTTGGATCGTTGCAAAAACGTCCAAAATCGCTCCTCGTTGACATGGGGGTCCGCTCCCAAGTATCGATGCTATCGCTTTGCCGAAGTTGTTCCTCGTTCCTGCGGCAGTGCACATCACTGTGTATGACCCCCATAGGAAAGAGGAACATCTCCTTACCTGCCGCCGGCCACAATGCGGAAGGAAGGAGATGGGCGGGATGTTACGTCCCGCTCATCTCCGCCCCTCCGCTTTCATTGGGCGGCCGCTTAGTGACGTCGCTGTGATGCCGAACGGACTGCCCCCTTAGAAAGGAGGCAGTTCGCCGGTCACAGCGACGTCGCTAGGCAGGTAAGTAGTGTGATGGAGAGAAACCAAGGAAAAAATTGTGAAAACATACCCTGCTGTAACTAAATAAAAGCATAGTGCGTATAAACATAGGGTACTTAGTAAACACTGTTTTTGATCAAAAAAAGCATAAAGCTATCCCACCAAACGTCAAGGTGTACCCAGTTGGGATAGTACCTACACTCTCTAATATTAAAACCTTACCATGGGTCTAAAATAGGCCTTAATGTGGCTAAGGGCTGAGAGCGACCGGGTCCCAACAGGACACACACAGTCAGGGGGATTCACAGAATGAAATGTCCAGCTCGCTGAGAAGGGGGCCACTCCCTGTTTGTACTGAATACAATTTTGTTTTTAAGTAGTGTGACGGGTCAGAGCGATTTTGTGCGCCACGGGCAGCAATTTGCCCGTGACGCACAAACTATGGGGGCGGGTACACACGCTAGTGATATCGGTAACAATATCGCAGCATGTAAAGCGGCCTTTAGGGTACGTTCACACATTTTTTCCGACTAGTTTAAAGCAGAAATCTCTTTAGGAAACAATCTGTTTGTTATCCTGAACATTTTGCTCTGACGTTTAGGCCCTGTGCGCACTTACCGTTTTTTTGCCGCAGATTTCCTGCGATTTTGCTGCATGTTTCGCTGCATGAAATGTTCATAACATCTCTGCAGTGATTCACCAGCAAAACCTATGGGAACAAAAAATGCTGTGCGCGCTATGCGGATTTTGACAGCTGCATGCTTTACTGCGGGATTCCCGCAGCAAAAACAATTGCATGTCACTTCTTTTCCGCACGTCGCTGCGGGATTTCACTCCATTGACTGCAATGAAATCGTCAAATCCCGCAGGGAATAACGCAGGCAGCATATTCTGTGCGGTTCATTGCATTTTCCTGCGTTATTCCCTGCGGTATTTCCCGTTTTCTGGACATAATGTTCATCACTGCCTGCGGTTTGCAAGGAAGTGATGTTATTATGACAGGAAGTGGAAGCGGAGGAGAGAGTAAACACACAGATCACACTCACAGACATAGAACACACACATGTCACACTCACACACATGTCACACTCACACACAGACATATAGAATATACACACAAATCAAACATACATATTACAAAAAAAAGCAGGTGCTCCACCGTATTTTTACCGTCCAGCCGAGGTAAACACACAGTGGCGTCCCGGTATTCTCAGGCTGGGGAGGGCGAGGGCCAGGGTTAATGCCCCCCCCTCCCACAGCCGAGAATATCAGCCCGCAGCTGCCCCGGGACTGTCGCATCCATTATGCGACAGTCTCGGAGTGTCCCTGGCCCTTCCCGATTGCCGTGATGCGGTGGCAATCGGGGTAATAACGAGTTAATGGCAGCGCATCTCCGCCACTAAGTCCAGGCTTAATCATGGCAACGTCTATGAGACAGCTTTCATGATTAACCTGTAAGTAAAGTGAATAAACACACACACCGAAAAATCCTTTATTTTAAATAAAACACAAAAAAGCCCCTCTTTCACCCCTTTATTAACCCCTCCCAAACACACAGCTCCGGCGTAATCCATCGAGGTCCCACGACGCTTGCAGACTGCTGCAGCCACGACTGACACTGTACTGAATACAGCCTCGCAACGAGCCTGCATTGAAGTAATCACAGGTCATTTCTCACGGCCGATAATGTGAACACACTATCGCTCGGGAGAACTGCAGCGTGTCGATTGTTGATTGATCTGTCCTCTATCTATCCCTCTATCTATCTATTCTTTTATCTGTCTATTTATCTATCTATCTTCTATCTATCTCGGAAGGAAATTACTTTTTTTTTTTTTCAATGTGCTTTATTGCATTGAATGCATTAAAACACATGTACCAACCCGCGGCAATACCGCGGCAATACCGCGGTCAAACTGCGGCAAACTGCATGCTGTTTTTGGGTGCGGTTTGACGCGTTTTTTTACTGCGGGTGCGGTAATCTTTCAGTGCCTGCGGAATTTTCTTAAGAAAATTCCGTTTTTCAGTGCGCACAGGGCCTTACTGTTATGTTTCTAAAACGTTTTTTTTTTTTTATAGAACTTTCGTTAGCTTTTGTTGGAGAGGAGTTTTGTGTCATCTCCTGGTTGTTTTTTTCCCATTGACTTCTATTTTAAAGCATGTAGCAGCTTCGTAGCAGAAAACTCGAAGACTGGTGCACTCACTCTTTTAACTACTTAACATTTTGGAAACCTGAAGTGATTAAAAGATACTCAAAAGCCTGAATAGATAAATAACAAAGTCGTTATTCATTATAAATGAATGGGAGGAAACTTTCAAGCATTTTCTGATTGATTTTTCAGGCGTGCTTCGGAGTTGACCCACTCAAAAATCAACTAAAAAAAAAAAACGTGAACACATAAGTTAACTAATTAACTAACTAGCTAATTAATAAATTAATTACCAAAGGTTAGAAGGTTAGAAGGGTGCTTTCCTCCCTGCCGATCTGGACGACCTTCTGTAATCTTGACACTAAGAAGTTGCGAAAAAAGGTTTATGACAGAAAAAAATACCATATTTTTGACTTTGCATCATTTTCTTAAATTGTTTGTGCCATTTTGAAGAATTTAGAGCAAAAAAAGGTAACTAATACTCCAAGACAAAAAAAACAACGTTGAACCAGAGCTTTTGTCTTATAAGTGAGCTGAGGTCTAAATCCGAAGATATACCATATATTCTTACAATTCAGCTGCTGACAGAATACAGTTTTATTATGGGGAGATAAGGTATGCACACCAGTGACTATGTAAGGGGAATACATGGAATAGCAGAAACTGCTGTGTGAATACTGACTTGAAAAATCCAATAGCTATATGTAAGAGTGAAAATGTGAAAAATGGAACCTGCATTACTGCCATGAACATATGAATCAAGAGAAATTTAGCTACTGAATTGATCAATGCAATAGAGCCCCAACACTACGCCAAAGTATTTCTCTACGTTGGGGTCCCTAGCTTGTGTGTGTCCTCTCATGCAGTTAAAAAACTTACCGTGTATGGGAAGCTGAGACCCAGGCTATTTATGCGTATGATATGGATTGGCAATAGGTGTGGTTGGGGAGGGTTCACAAACGAAAAACAACTAACATAAGGAATAACATTTGGAACACCATTCTAAGTCTGAACTGGGTGCAAAAACCTAAAAAAACATCACTATGGGGAGATAAGGTATGCACACCAGTGACTATGTAAGGGGAATACATGGAATAGCAGAAACTGCTGTGTGAATACTGATTTGAAAAATCCAATAGCTATATATAAGAGTGAAAATGTGAAAAATGGAATCTGCATTACTGCCATGAACATATGAATCAAGAGAAATTTAGCTACTGAATTGATCAATGCAATAGAGCCCCAACACTACACCAAAGTATTTCTCTACGTTGGGGTCCCAAGCTTGTGTGTGTCCTCTCATGAAGTTAAAAAACTTACCGTGTATGGGAAGCTGAGACCCAGGCTATTTATGCGTATGATATGGATTGGCAATAGGTGTGGTTGGGGAGGGTTCACAAACGAAAAACAACTAACATAAGGAATAACGTTTGGAACACCATTCTAAATCTGAACTGGGTGCAAAAACCTAAAAAAAACATTCACATTTTCACTCCTACATATAGCTATTGGATTTTTCAAGTCAGTATTCACACAGCAGTTTCTGCTATTCCATGTATTCCCCTTACATAGTCACTGGTGTGCATACCTTATCTCCCCATAGTGATGTTTTTTTAGGTTTTTGCACCCAATTCAGACTTAGAATGGTGTTCCAAACGTTATTCCTTATGTTAGTTGTTTTTCGTTTGTGAACCCTCCCCAACCACACCTATTGCCAATCCATATCATATGCATAAATAGCCTGTGTCTCAGCTTCCCATACACGGTAAGTTTTTTAACTGCATGAGAGGACACACACAAGCTAGGGACCCCAACGTAGAGAAATACTTTGGCGTAGTGTTGGGGCTCTATTGCATTGATCAATTCAGTAGCTAAATTTCTCTTGATTCATATGTTCATGGCAGTAATGCAGATTCCATTTTTCACATTTTCACTCTGACATATAGCTATTGGATTTTTCAAGTCAGTATTCACACAGCAGTTTCTGCTATTCCATGTATTCCCCTTACATAGTCACTGGTGTGCATACCTTATCTCCCCATAGTGATGTTTTTTTAGGTTTTTGCACCGAGTTCAGACTTAGAATGGTGTTCCAAACGTTATTCCTTATGTTAGAATACAGTTTTAGGCCCCCTTCACACATTCGTGTCTCCGATTCATGTGACGTCCGTTTTCACACGTACCGGAGACACGGGCAGACGTAGACCCATTAAAATCAATGTGTCTGTGCATACGTGCGTGTTTTCACATGGACCGTGTGTCCGTGTGGAGCATACCTGTGTCCATGTGCTCCACACTTAGACATGTCCTTTTTTCTCCGGAAGCACGGGTGTCACAGGGACCGCACGGATGTGCTCCATGTAACATCAGTGTGACACGTACCGGAGGAAACCACGATTCTGTGAAATAAAATTCATTTCTACACTCAGGTTCTCCAGCACTGCTGTCTCTGCCGCTGCTTTCACTTGCTTCCGACCCCCCGCTCTTTATGCACCGAGGACCGAAAGCAGCATTGAGGTCCTGCGCAGGTGCACTTTGATCTGCCCTGCTCAGGGTAGATCAAAGTATTGTAGTGCGCCTGTGCAGGACCTCAATGCCGGTGCGTGTGTATTCTGAAGCCGATGCGTCATGCACTGCGGCTTCAGAATAAAGAAGACCAAGATGGCCGAAAGGGGAGGCACCGGTCCTGGAGAACGGCGCCACCCATCTGACCGTTGTGCACCGCAGCGACCTTCTAGGTGAGCACTATAAAGTGTTTTTTATGTTATATCCAGCGGCCTGGGCTCTTATATACAGCATGTTGGAATGGTGGCCGCAGCTTATAGGGCAAAAAACTGATGACAAGTTCCCTTTAACACAAAAAAAAAGAAAGTGACTTAAAAAAAACCTTGCAAATAATGAATCAGAGTCTTTGTCTGATATGTGAGATGTAACATCAAGGTCTAAATCTGAAAACATAATTCTTACAATTCAGTTGCTGCCAAAATACAATTTTAAAGATGAGTAGCATTGTATCCCAGTTTTTATTAACCATTGAGGTGTCACATTTCAGATTCTGTCTCTTTTAACTATGCTTTAAAAGAAAGAGGAGTGGCAATTCTGAAGCATCTAAAATATCTTCCAATTTTCACTGACTTTTGAGCATCTTAGTTTATTGTATGGATACGTTTGTGAATATATAAAGCGGGAGAGAGCGGTGTGAATGCATCTGTTTCCAGATATTGGGAGTAGCGCAGCACTGCTGCCATCTACTGGATTTTTTAAAAATGCTTTGGCTCTAAATCTAGTAGATATTAATCTATAGGTTTGTTGTTAAAAAGGTTGTCCATTACTTTTACATTGATGGCCTATCCTTAGGATAGGTCATCAATGTCTGATCTAAGAAAAAGACTGATGGCACATCCTACCTTTCTAATGTGAATAAGTGCAAACTGAATGTGAAACATAGTAACAAAAAGGAGATAGCTGCACTCTGTAGTGCTAAGATATGTGGAACAATGAATATAGGAATATAGACATGCATTACTGCCATGAAAAAAACATGTAAAAATTGAGATACTTAGCACACAAAATTGGCCAGATTTTATGTGAACCCAACAGCCAGCGGCAAGGTGACCTAATTTTTGTTGTGTCCAAATCAAACTAATGCCACTCTTTGTGTTAAAAAAACTACAACTTATTGGCTCACATAAAATCTGCAAAAGAAGTGCAATTTCACAATTGTTTTGGGTTTTTTCCATTTACCATGTTCACTATTTTGAAAAATTGATTTGGCATTATGATTCCCCAGGTCAGTACGAGCTTGTAGGTACCAAACATAGTTTTGCTTTTATCTAAGAGGTGAAAAAAAAATCAGAAGTTTATAAAAAAAAAAAAAGAATTCTGCTTTTGTCGCCATTTTCCAAGACTCGCAGTGTTCTAAGTTTATGGAATCGGGCTCAGTGATGGCTTATTTTTTGCATCTTGTGCTGACATTTTTAATTATAGCATTTTTGTGTAGATGCGCTGTTTTGATCGCCTGTTATTGCATTTTAATGCAATGTTGCAGCGACCAAAAAACCTAAATTTTGGTATTTAGAATTTTTTTTCTTTCTTACGCCATGTACTGATCAGATTAAGTGATTTTATATTTTCATAGATCAGGCATTTCTGAATGCAGCAATACCAAATATGTGTATTTTATATTTTATTTTTATTGTTTTATTTTCAATGGGGGTGATTTGAACTTACATTTTTTATTTTTTTCCACAAGAAGAAAAGTTTTCCCCTTAGACCCAAGTATAGCTTCTCATACAGCCAGATTATATCTCATACGTTGCACTGACAAGGGGCAATTACTCCAAAACACCGTGTCTGCAAATTGAGGTTCTAATCTGGCATATATCTGGCATAAATCTTGAACTTGGAGGATAATACAGTCTTGACCAAAAGTGTTGGTACTCTTGCAGTTATTTCAGAAAATGAAATATTTCTCCCAGAATATTTTAGCAATTACACATTTTTGTGTTATACACTTTTATTTCCCATGTGTGTATTGGAACAACATAAAAAACAAACAAAAAAAAAAACTAAACTAAAAATGCAAACGGAACATAATTTCACACAAAACCCCAAAAATTGGGGGGGGGGGACAAAATTGTTGGCACCTATCTAAAATTGAGTGTAAACCATTTTGTTTAAAGTATGTGATGCTCGTTCAACCTTACCTGTGGCAAGTAACAGGTGTGGGCAGTATGAAAATCACACCGGAAACCAGATAAAAGGGGAAGAAGATGACTCAGTCTTTGCATTGTGTATCTGTGTGTGCCAAAGTAAGCATGGAGAACAGAAAGAGGAGAAGAGAACTGACTGAGGACTTGAGAACCAAAATTGTTGAAAAATATCAACAATTTCAAGGTTATAAGTCCATCTCCAGAAATCTTGATGTTCTTTTGTCCACGCTGCATAAAATAATCAGTAAGTTTACAAAACATGGCACTGTAGCTAATCTACCTGTACAGAGACATAAAAAAGCTAGACTGCTGTTTACTAAAATGTACTTGAGTAAGCCAAAATCCTTTGTGGAAAGCATCTTGTGGACAGATGAGGCCAAGATAAAGCTTTTGGTAAAGCACATAATTCTACTGTTTACCAAAAACAGAATGAGGCCTACAAAGAAAAGAACACTACACCTACCATCAAATATGCTAAAGATTCAAAGATGTTTTATTTGAAGTTTTTTGCTTCCTCTGGCCCTGGGTGCTTTGACTGTGTTGAAGGCATCATGAAATATAAAGATTACAAAAAGATTTTGGAATGTAGTGCTGAGTGTCAGAAAGCTGGGTTTGCGTCCTTGGTCATGGGTCTTCCAGCAGGACAAAGACCTCAAACATTCTTTAAGAAGCCCCCCAGAAATAGATGGAAACAAAGTACAGGAAAATTCTGAAGTGATTAGAAGTGAGTCCGAATCTAAACCCCATTGAACATGTATAGAGCGATCGTAAAATTGCTTTTAGGGGATAGCAGCCTTCAAATATGTGAGACCTGGAGCAGTTTGCAAAAGTAGAGTGGTCCAGAATTCCAGTTGAGAAGTATTAGAACTTGTTGATGGTTATAGGAAGCACTTATTTATTCCAAAGGCTGTGCAACCAAATATTAAGTTGAGGGTACCAACAATTTTTTTCTGGCCTATTTGTTTTTTTTTTTGTGTGTGAAATTATGTCCAACTTGCCTTTTTTCTCTCTTTATTATTTTTAAATTATCTTTCAATACACACAAAGGAAATAAATGTGTATAACAAAAAAATGTGTAATTGCAATAATTTTCTAGGAGAAATGTTTATTTTCTGGAACAATTTCAAGGGTGCCAATGCTTTCGGCCACAACTATATATTCCTTGCTCTTGGAGTGATCTTTGTTGGTTGATTACTCATAGGAGGAGTAATAATTGCATTAAATTTCCTCCATTTGTGAATGTTCTGTCTGACTGTGAATCTGTGTGGTCCAAACTTTATAGAGATAATTTTGTAACTTTTTCCATCCTTATGAGCACTTCTTTTGAGATACTGAAACATCTCCGTTATTTGTGCCTGTATACACGTCAACAAACTTATTGTGAATATCAGATAGATGATCACTATTCTTTAAATAAAACAAGTTGCCCACTCACACCTGATTGTCTTCCCATCAGTTGAAAACACCAAGATCTAATTTCACCTTCAAATTATCTGCTAATCCTAAAAGTTCACATATTTTTGCCACTTCCACTGTGTGCAGAATTATTAGGCAAGTTGTATTTTAAAGGATTTTTTTTATTATTAGTCATCAACTACCGGTCTGTTCTCAATCAACCCAAAAGACTATCAAAGCTTAATATTTTTTGAAGAGCGAGTGGAGTTTTTTTTAAATTTGGCTATCTTAGGAGGATCTGTTTGTGCAGGTAACTATTACTGTGCAGTATTATTAGGCAACTTAATAAAAACCAAATATACAGTCATATGAAAAAGTTTGGGCACCCCTATTAATGTTAACCTTTTTTTTCTTTATAACAATTTGGGTTTTTGCAACAGCTATTTCAGTTTCATATATATAATAACTGATGGACTGAATAATATTTCTGGATTGAAATGAGGTTTATTGTACTAACAGAAAATGTGCAATCCGCATTTAAACAAAATTTGACCGGTGCAAAAGTATGGGCACCTCAACATAAAAGTGACATTAATATTTTGTAGATCCCCCTTTTGCAAAAATAACAGCCTCTAGTCGCTTCCTGTAGCTTTTAATGAGTTCCTGGATCGTGGATGAAGGTATATTTGACCATTCCTGTTTACAAAACAATTCCAGTTCAGTTAAGTTTGATGGTCGCCGAGCATGGACAGCACGCTTCAAATCATCACACAAATTTTCAATGATATTCAGGTCTGGGGACTGGGATGGCCATTCCAAAACATTGTAATTGTTCCTCTGCATGAATGCCTGAGTAGATTTGAAGCGGTGTTTTGTATCATTGTCTTGCTGAAATATCCATCCCCTGCGTAACTTCAACTTCGTCACTGATTCTTGCACATTATTTTCAAGAATCTGCTGATACTGAGTTGAATCCATGCGACCCTCAACTTTAACAAGATTCCCGGTGCCGGCTTTGCCCACACAGCCCCAAAGCATGATGGAACCTCCACCAAATGTTACTGTGGGTAGCAAGTGCTTTTCTTGGAATGCCGTGTTTTTTTGCCTCCATGCATAATGCCTTTTTGTATGACCAAACGACTCAATCTTTGTTTGATCAGTCCACAGGACCTTCTTCCAAAATGTAACTGGCTTGTCCAAATGTGCTTTTGCATACCTCAGGCGACTCTGTTTGTAGCATGCTTGCAGAAACGGCTTCTTTCGCATCACTCTCCCATACAGCTTCTTCTTGTACAATGTGCGCTGTATTGTTGACCGATGCACAGTGACACCATTTGCAGCAAGATGATGGTGCAGGTCTTTGGAGGTGGTCTGTGGATTGTTCTTGACTGTTCTCACCATTCTTCTTCTCTGCCTTTCTGATATTTTTCTTGGCGTGCCACTTCTGGGCTTAACAAGAACTGTACCTGTGTTCTTCCCTTTCCTTACGATGTTCCTCAGTGTGGAAACTGACAGTTTAAATCTCTGAGACAATTTTTTGTATCCTTCCCCTGAACAATTATGTTGAATAATCTTTGTTTTCAGATCATTTGAGAGTTGTTTTGAGGAGCCCATGATGCCACTCTTAATAGGAGATTCAAATAGGAGAACTACTTGCAAGTGGCCACCTTAAATACCTTTTCTCATGATTGGATACACCTGCCTATGAAGTTCAAAGCTCAATGAGGTTACAAAACCAATTTAGTGCTTTAGTAAGTCAGTAAAAAGTAGATGGGAGTGTTCAAATCAAGAAATTGATAAGGGTGCCCATACTTTTGCACCGGTCAAATTTTGTTTAAATGCAGATTGCACATTTTCTGTTAGTACAATAAACCTCATTTCAATCCAGAAATATTACTCAGTCCATCAGTTATTAGATATATGAAACTGAAATAGCTATTACAAAAACCCAAATTGTTATAAAGAAAAAAGGTTAACATTAATAGGGGTGCCCAACATTTTTTCATATGACTGTATTACCATCTCACTTGTTTATTTTCACCAGCTAAACCAATATAACTGCAAACAATTTACAAATAAGCATTTCTGACATGCAAAAACAAAACCCAAAAAATTAGTGACCAATATAGCCACCTTTCTTTATGATGACACTCAACAGCCTACCATCCATAGATTCTGTCAGTTGCTTGATCAGTTTATGATCAACATTGCATGCAGCAACCAGAGTCAGAGTAGAGCTTTCTGCCCTTTACTGATCCGGCCTCTGGCCCATCCATCTGGCCCATCAAGAGTTACTCTCATTTCATCAGTCCATAAAACCTTTCAAAAATCAGTCTTAAGATATTTCTTGGCCCAGTCTTGACGTTTTATCTTATGTTTCTTGTTCAAAGGTGGTAGTTTTTCAGCCTTCCTTACCTTGGCCATGTCCCTGAGTATGGCACACCTTCTGCTTCCAGTAACGTTGCACCTCTGAAATATGGCCAAACTGGTGGCAAATGGCATCTTGGCAGCTTCACGCTTGATTTTCCTCAATTCATGGGCAGTTATTTTGCGCCTTTCTTGCCCAACACGCTTCTTGCGACCCTGTTGGCTATTTGCTATGAAACGCTTGATTGTTCGGTTATCACGCTTCAAAAATTTGGCAATTTCAAGACTGCTGCATCCTCTGCAAGACATCTCACAATTTTGGACTTTTCAGAGCCCGTCAAATCTCTCTTCTGACCCATTTTACCAAAGGAAAGGAAGTTGCCTAATAATTAAGCACACCTTATATAGGGTGTTGATATCATTACACCGCACCCCTCCTCATTACAAAGATGCACAACACCTGATTTACTTAATTGGTAGTTGGCTCTCAAGCCTATACAGCTTGGAGTAGGACAACATGTATAAAAAGTATCATGTGATCAAAATACTCATTTGTCTAATAATTATGCACATAGTGTATAGTGATATTGGATCAATTTCCTCATTTAAAAAAATTACAACTTCAATTGTTAAGACTCATTTGTTTAATTTGGATCGTTTTTATTTTTATTTATTTTTAGGACTTTAATTTTTGAAAATTTTATGTAATTTTAGGTCAAATTTATGCAGAAATAGGGAAAATTCTGTAGTGTTCACAAATTTTAAAGCACCACTGATTTTATTAGATTATAGACTATAAATATATTGTACAAACTGTACTCAATAGATTTCTTTTATAACAGCGCTCGTGCTACTTTGCATGTAACGGTGACTTCTTCAAATAATGCATAACATTTTTTAAATAAAGTGCTTACTTTGGCAAAAAATATTCTCTACAAAATTGTTAAATGTGATGGTCTCACAGAGCAAGCCTGTTTAAAGAGAACCTGTCAGCACGATTTTGCAATTTAAAGTAAAAACATGTCTGTAATTGCGCCGTTAAACATATTGAAATGGTAAGTTTAGTGAAAAAAATCCGCTTTGCTTTTCTTCTTTAATATCTATTTGAAATTTCCTGGAAATGAGACTTCGATGCAAAATGGCGAGACTATGTATTCTCCTCCTTCCCCGACCCTTCCGCCTGCCTCCAGTGTTAGGATGACAAGTCACTACTTTTTCAGGGACCTGTCTCCTGTTTAAAATTTTTACTCCAGTGGCACATGTGCAGATTGATTTCCCAGTTGGTCTTCAATAAGTGGCACGAGAGTGGCGCATGTGCAAATTTAGAGCTAAATGACATTTCTAAAATACATTTTTTTATATTGCTGTATATACCAAATATCACAGTATCCTATGAACTATATAAAACTGTAAAAAAAACAGCTCAAATATAAGGAGAAAGGTGAAGAAAGCAAACTGCTCACCTTGTATGGTTACAAAGAGCTGTGGAAAGAAAGCGCAATAGGGTCTTACCCCAATATGGAAAGGGTAGAAATGTAAAATCAAACTCAACCCCTATAAACGCATGTGAAATCCAGGTCAAAGTCAGCAGTCCCAGGTTTGGCTGATAACAGAGAGTAGTAGAAAAGGGGTTTTCAAATCTCCCAAGTGATTTGATGTTCTTTTGCCTGTTGTCCTGATGAAGGGAGCTGAGACTCCTGAAACGCGTCGACCTGTGCGTGAAAATAAAGAAGCAATGATCTCCTTCTGAATCCGATTGGGTCATTGGCGCGGTGTTGAAAACCCCTTTTTTACTACTCTCTGTTATCACCTTGTATGGTTGTGTGACACACAACCAGTATAAAAGCAAATAGCTGCTGCAAGGCCCACAAGGTCTAAGGCTGAAGAAACAGATAGGAACTTGGCAACTGTGGCTCAAATTTAATTTCAGTGCTTCTGAGGAAGAAGTTGGGAATCACTTTCAAACATGTAAATAAAGCACTTTTCCGTTCACGACGGATTGGACAATCATCTCATTTACAGCAGCAAAGATTGAGCCATGTTTGCCAAGTTCCTATCAGTCTCCTACGAACGACAGTCACAGGCCGGTTTTCATATGAGCATCATCATGACAGGGGCCTTCAGCAGTTCCCCGGCTTCCATATCATTGCATCTGCACCCTGTGATTGCACCATAAGGGATGCGTGAATAATATACCCCTTTGGTTCTCTGCCGCAAGCAGAGATGGACAGTGACATTTAAGGGGTTAATGCCAGCAAGTGCAGCTCTGCTCTGCTTGCTGCTGTCTGAGGCAGATGATGGCTGTGAGCTGTGTAACAGTCATCATCTAATGGAAATGGTGTAAGCTTAGATTGTGAGCCTGTATCAGACCTAGAAACCTGACATTGGATGTATTAGTATGTCAAATGTGACAAAGGGTTAATATTATAGTGCACCTATAAAATAAGGTCCATCTGATCACTACTTATAAGTAGCTTCTTTTTAAGAGAATAATATCCGATTAGTGGTTTTGCAGCATGTAGGAATCCCACAATCTTAGGCCCCCTTCACTTGTCAGTGATTCTGGTATGTACAGTGCCTACAAGTAGTATTCAACCTCCTGCAGATTTAGCAGGTTTACACATTCGGAATTAGCTTGGCATTGTGACATTTGGACTGTAGATCAGCCTGGAAGTGTGAAATGCACTGCAGCAAAAAAGAATGTTATTTATTTATTTTTTTTTTTTTTAAAATTGTGAAAAGTTTATTCAGAGGGTCATTTATTATTCAACCCCTCAAACCACAACAATTCTGTTTGGTTCCCAAAAGTATTAAGAAGTATTTCAGGCACAAAGAACAATGAGCTTCACATGTTTGGATTAATTATCCCTTTTTCCAGCCTTTTTTGACTAATTAAGACCCTCCCCAAACTTGTGAACAGCACTCATACTTGGTCAACATGGGAAAGACAAAGGAGCATTCCAAGGCCATTAGAGACAAGATCGTGGAGGGTCACAAGGCTGGCAAGGGGTACAAAACCCTTTCCAAGGAGTTGGGCCTACCTGTCTCCACTGTTGGGAGCATCATCCGGAAGTGGAAGGCTTATGAAACTACTGTTAGCCTTCCACGGCCTGGACAGCCTTTGAAAGTTTCCACCCGTGCCGAGGCCAGGCTTGTCCGAAGAGTCAAGGCTAACCCAAGGACAACAAGGAAGGAGCTCCGGGAAGATCTCATGGCAGTGGGGACATTGGTTTCAGTCAATACCATAAGTAACGTACTCCACCGCAATGGTCTCCGTTCCAGATGAGCCCGTAAGGTACCTTTACTTTCAAAGCGTCATGTCAAGGCTCGTCTACAGTTTGCTCATGATCACTTGGAGGACTCTGAGACAGACTGGTTCAAGGTTCTCTGGTCTGATGAGTCCAAGATCGAGATCTTTGGTGCCAACCATACATGTGACATTTGGAGACTGGATGGTACTGCATACAACCCCAAGAATACCATCCCTACAGTCAAGCATGGTGGTGGCAGCATCATGCTGTGGGGCTGTTTCTCAGCCAAGGGGCCTGGCCATCTGGTCCGCATCCATGGGAAGATGGATAGCACGGCCTACCTGGAGATTTTGGCCAAGAACCTCCGCTCCTCCATCAAGGATCTTAAGATGGGTCGTCATTTCATCTTCCAACAAGACAACGACCCAAAGCACACAGCCAAGAAAACCAAGGCCTGGTTCAAGAGGGAAAAAATCAAGGTGTTGCTGTGTTCAGCTGCGGCTCTCTCCTTCCAAACCGGCTAATTATTCTCATACATATGCAGGTATGCACTGCACAGCCGACCCAGAAGTAGCTGCAGCGGTGAGAGACACAGCGGCCAGATACAGCATCCAGGAGACTTCAGCACCACAGACAGCAGCATCGTGGACAGGTAAATATAAATGCTGATCTCCGTGTATTATCACAGATAGCATATGGAGATCACACATGTGCCAAAATTACGGCACACGGAGGGACATACGCACCTTTAACACATCAGTGAAAAAGTCTGTGTTTTTCATTGACGTGTGAAGGGGGCCTTAGATTGAAGACCTTTCCTAAGAATAAATAATTAATATTATACTCCCAGACAACCCTTTTAAAACCGTAACTTTTCTACCTTTTAGTACCGGGTGATGGAGGGACCATGATTATGCGATTATAGAGGAGGTAGCTAGTAGACCGGACATCTAATTTATGTAAAAATATGGCTTCATGTCAAATTAGGACAGGACCCTATGTTGTTGAGATATGTTTCTTCTTAGTTCTAGAAGATTTCTGAAATGATGCTATCACACTTAAAAATTAATCTAAGGCACTGAGCAGATGATTTTAGATTTTTATATCATATCTATATCTGTCTGGAAAATTCTTTCTATTTGCCGTAACAGGTCTTGGTCTTATGTATAAAGAAAAATATTTCTAAAATGACAAAAAATTAGAATTTAAATGAAATTTTATTTTATCAGACAATGGTGATTATTCCAGTCATTGCCTCAAGGAACGTACAGTTTATTTCTAAATATATATGGAAGGAGCATGAACCTCAAGAAAAGGGAAAAAAATGAGAAGTCTGGCAACCAGCCATTTGCATTAGGACAATGTGCATTTATCTAAATTAGTGGAATTCTGAAGGTATAAGAGTGAGGGAGGTGGGACCATGGGAACAATAGTAGGCTCACCTTAGGATATGAATGTCTGGATTCATGATGAAAATGCAAAACGGTGTAAATTACAGAAAAATATATGGATCAACTCTGTCAGAAAGCTTAAAATCACTTTGCAGTTCATATTCTAGTTTCAAAGTGATCTGAGAAAAGCGTAAAAGCCACAAAAGAGACATTGAAAGTGGAGACAGAATGAACCCCGTCATTGAGAAATATATAACAATGCATGAAAACAAAACCAGCAAATTCATGAAATCACAAAGAAGATGAAAACATGGCCTGATTTGAGAAAGGTGTTCATTACTAAAGGATTAACACCACCCACATACAACAAACTCACTTTCTACTCTCCATGCAGTAATAACATCCTATGCAGCCAGAAAACATTAGAATCTAGCAAAGGATTATGCACAAGGAGCGAGAGGATTATAGAACAAGGAACTCTTGATCTTACAGAAGGAACGCTCAGCAGGGCTACAACAAGAGC
The DNA here is from genome assembly GCF_048569485.1 of Anomaloglossus baeobatrachus. Taxonomy (NCBI): domain Eukaryota; kingdom Metazoa; phylum Chordata; class Amphibia; order Anura; family Aromobatidae; genus Anomaloglossus; species Anomaloglossus baeobatrachus. The sequence continues at coordinate 488,415,013 of NC_134358.1, forward strand.
CATTTCATTTTTTAAAAGTAAAAAATGAAGAAAAAGAAAAGATAATACAACAAATATTCATCTTGTATTCTGTAGAGTCCTGTTTGCTGTTTCAGAAAAGAATAACCTTCATAACACCTAAGCCATAGTTGTGTTATTGTCCATTCTTGTTTTTGACCCTTTTACAAACATTCGGTTATAGGGGTTGACTGCTTGATAACATAGAGCCATAGAACAGGTTATCAATATGAGATCATCGGGAGTCTGCCATCCGACATTCCCACCGATCAGGTGACATGCCCCAGCAATGGCAGGGTATAAGTGATGTACGGGACGAAATACAGAAGATTAGTACATTGCTTATTGAAGTCAATTAGTCAAATGAGTTGGAGACAAAATTCAGTACATGGCGGTGGCCCCTAGGCAATGTGTGGTGCTGCTGTGTTTCGCCCCATACATCACTTATATATGACAAATGCTGGAGCAGATTTCAGCTGATTGAGTTGCCAGGTGTGGACCCCCTCAAATATGAAACTGAATACCAGTCCAATTACTAGGCTGTAAGTTAACTCCTGGACAACTCCTTTAACAATCAAAGGTAATTCAAAGCAATATATGTCATGATCCAGGCCGGCTTTTCCCTGCTGCTGGTTACACCCAGCTCTGGCCTGGTCATGTCAGGGGTTAACTTCCCTTGCCTCGTTCTGGATCCCAGGATGCTATATATTGTCTCTCTACCTTTGGCCCAGTGCCAGTGATATTTCTGCCTTGCAGTGTGTATACTGGCTCTGGTGAGTGTTCCTGATCTGTCCTGCCTCCCTGCTACTGTGTCCTGACTTTGACCCTCCCTCGTTTGTCTGCCTGTCCCAGCCCCTGACTTCCCTCTCCTGTCTGTTGTTTGTGTTTCCCTCTGCATACTTGATCTCCCGGCTTCTGACTCGGTTCTGCTTTCTGACTTTGATATTGATCCTCCCTTTGCAGTGAATCGACTTTCCTGGCTAGACCCTGACTGTTTGACTACTCTTTTGCTTCCTGGTGATTTGCCTGTTAACATTGCTGAAGTTACTCTGTTGTACTTCAGCTGTCTTTCCGTTACAGTGTTTCTTTGTCTCTCCTTCACTACTCGGCTGCCACCTAGTGGGGATTACGCTGTACTGCGTCTTAGTAGCCTTTGTACAGCGTGACAATATAGTAGATTAAGACCTTATTCCAGGGGTGGGGAACCTTTTTAATGCCGAGGGCCATTTGGAATTTTCTACCAACCTTCGGGGGCCGCACAAAACTATCAACTTAAAATTACCCTGCTATACTTAGTCAAACAATTAACTCATCATGGCGGCTGAAGCTTCTTGTTTTTGGTGCGGCTATATTATTCAATATTGATCTTATTGCTTCTCACAACTGTTTTTCCACGTTTGTGTCAGCTGGGACTGCTGTAAATACATCACAGGAGATGCTGAGGGCATATACATCACAGGAGATGCTGAGGGCATATACATCACAGGAGATGCTGAGGGCATATACATCACAGGAGATGCTGAGGGCATATACATCACAGGAGATGCTGAGGGCATATACATCACAGGAGATGCTGAGGGCATATACATCACTGGGGAGGGCTGGAAGGAATATACATTGCTGGGAGGACTAGACATCACTGGGGAGGGCTGGGAGGACTAGACATCACTGGGGAGGGCTAGGAGGACTAGACATCACTGGGGAGGGCTGGGAGGACTAGACATCACTGTGGAGGGCTGGGAGGACTAGACATCACTGTGGAGGACTGGGAGGACTAGACATCACTGGGGAGGGCTGGGAGGACTAGACATCACTGGGGAGGGCTGGGAGGACTAGACATCACTGGGGAGGGCTGGGAAGACTAGACATCACTGGGGAGGGCTGGGAGGACTAGACATCACTGGGAAGGGCTGGGAGGACTAGACATCACTGGGGAGGGCTAGGAGGACTAGACATCACTGGGGAGGGCTGGGAGGACTAGACATCACTGGGGAGGGCTGGGAGGACTAGACATCACTGTGGAGGACTGGGAGGACTAGACATCACTGGGGAGGGCTGGGAGGACTAGACATCACTGGGGAGGGCTGGGAGGACTAGACATCACTGGGGAGGGCTGGGAGGACTAGACATCACTGGGGAGGGCTGGGAGGACTAGACATCACTGGGGAGGGCTGGGAGGACTAGACATCACTGGGGAGGGCTGCGAGGACTAGACATCACTGTGGAGGGCTGCGAGGACTAGACATCACTGGGGAGGGCTGCGAGGACTAGACATCACTGGGGAGGGCTGCGAGGACTAGACATCACTGGGGAGGGCTGGGAGGACTAGACATCACTGGGGAGGGCTGCGAGGACTAGACATCACTGGGGAGGGCTGGGAGGACTAGACATCACTGTGGAGGGCTGGGAGGACTAGACATCACTGTGGAGGGCTGGGAGGACTAGACATCACTGTGGAGGACTGGGAGGACTAGACATCACTGGGGAGGACTGGGAGGACTAGACATCACTGGGGAGGGCTGGGAGGACTAGACATCACTGGGGAGGGCTGGGAGGACTAGACATCACTGGGGAGGGCTGGGAGGACTAGACATCACTGGGGAGGGCTGGGAGGACTAGACATCACTGGGGAGGGCTGGGAGGACTAGACATCACTGTGGAGGGCTGCGAGGACTAGACATCACTGTGGAGGGCTGGGAGGACTAGACATCACTGGGGAGGGCTGGGAGGACTAGACATCACTGGGGAGGGCTGGGAGGACTAGACATCACTGGGGAGGGCTGGGAGGACTAGACATCACTGGGGAGGGCTGGGAGGACTAGACATCACTGGGGAGGGCTGGGAGGACTAGACATCACTGTGGAGGGCTGGGAGGACTAGACATCACTGGGGAGGGCTGCGAGGACTAGACATCACTGGGGAGGGCTGCGAGGACTAGACATCACTGGGGAGGATTATATATCACTGGGGAGGATTATATATCACTGGGGAGGATTATATATCACTGGGGAGGATTATATATCACTTGGGAGGGCTGGGAGAAATATAAGGACATTGCTAGGGGTTCTGACATACCAGGGGGGCACAGGCAGCAGTGTGGAGGCGACAGGGGCACAGGCTGCCGTGGGGAGGCCACAGGGGGACAGGCTGCCGTGGGGGAGAGTGAGGAGGATGAGACGCTGCACGGAGCACAGGCTGCAGTGGGGATGTGCAGGGGCACACACAGGCATGGGAGCACAAACACACCTGTCGGACGCTGAGGTAGTAGCTTCTCTTCTGTGGAAAAAGAGCGAGTTGAGCGCTTACTCCACCCACAAAGTACGTCCTCACGCTAGCATGAGGACGTAAGCCATACAGGGTTTAAAGGGCCAGCAGCAAGCAAGACGCTGCTGCCTCCCGAGCTCTGTGGACTGTGGAATGTGCCCGGGGGCCGCAGAAAAGGTCATGGCGGGCCGCATACGGCCCGCGGGCCGGAGGTTCCCCACCCCTGCCTTATTCAGACATCCATTTTTCAGGTACCTGGTCTGTGTTTTTCATAGCTAGAAGAAGTACTCATATATTCTGGTGCTGTTAATATGTCCCTGTTTTATATAGGAAATAAACAATGGGAGCGCGCTGTGAAAATACTTGGAGGTATGATGGGATAAAAAGTATGGGCCAAGTGGTTTTTGTGTTTTTATATAGAGTATATGTTATCGAAAAAATCACGAAGACACTACCAATTTTTGATCTGAGTCATGGAGCTAAACCTACCCATACAAGTCTGGATCCATGAAAATCACAGACCGCATATGTATATATCTGTATGCAATCTGTGTACTTGCATATTTGTTAAAGGGAATCTGTCACCAGGCTTTTGCTACCTCATCTGACAGTAGCATAATGTAGGTAAAGACACCTAAATCCAATGATGTATCACTTAGTTTACTGGGTGCAGCAGTTGTGACACAATCAGAGTTCTTAGATGTAGCACCACGCAGTACTCAGAAAGCTGCCCCCGCCCACACCACAGCTTTTTATGTATATTGTCTTTTTACAGTGAGCTGCTAGTTAGAGAAGGGGACATGATCGAACAACTGCTCAGGAGCACAGTAGTCCTGACAGTGATAATCACCTGGTGATAAAACAGCACCTGGTGTAAATAACAGCATACAGCCTAATAAGGGACATATTGCTGAATTCAATGTTTTAACCCCTACAGAATGCTGTGATCGCAGGTAACTTGACCTCAATGAACTGAGTGACCTTACTTAATGAGGTCACATGAGGTCAAGTTACCTATGATCACAGGTGTAGGACCGTGGGAACCTCCTGCTATGACCACAAATAAACTGAGTAATGTCATAGTTCATAATGCGGCTTAGGCTCTGACTGAAGCTCACAGCGGAGGGTGGTCATGTTCTGTGCCCGTGTGCTATCACTTCAGACGTAACAGAGCCGGCATCATCGTAGGACCTCATGTAGATTATGTTGGACCTGGGTGTTTTGGGAGTTAATAAAGGTGAAAGAGGGTGTGGGTTTTTTGTATTTTATTTAAAATAAAGGATTTTTTTGGTGTTTGTGTTTATTTTTTTTCACTTATAGATTAGTAATGGGGGGGTCTCATAGATGCCTCCCAATACTAATCTAGGGCTTAGTGGCAGCTGTGAGCTGTTATTAATCTCTTATTTCCCCGATTGCCACCGCACCAGACCAATCAGGATGAGCCAGATAAAGTTCTGGGATTCTTGCATCTAATGGATGTGACAATCCTGTGCGGCTGCAGGCTGCTATTTTTAGGCTGAGGGGCCTCCCCAGCTTAAGAATATCAGCTCCCAGCTGTTATCTTTATCATGTCTGTGTATAAAAATTGGGGAGGCGGCAAGCCGTTTTTTAAATTTAAATAATTAAGAAAGAAAAAAAACGTACATGCAATCCCTCTTATTTTGATACAAAGCCAAAATAAGCACACGGCTTTGGGCTGCAGCCTGTAGCCATATGCCTTATCTGTGCTGGGTATCATAATATGGGTGGGGGGTATGCGCCAATTTTTTAATTTCTTTATTTTTACACCAGTCTAAACGTAGACAGCGCCTGTGATTGCAAGCAGTCAGAAATGCTGTCACACAGGGTGGGGTACGGTCAAACTGCAAACAATTAGAGAAAAATACTGATGGCATGTCCTAACTTTCTAATGTGAACAAATGCATACTGAGCATGATACATAGTACCAAAAAAAGAGGCAGTTGCACTGTGTAGTGCTAAAATATGTGTAACAATGAAAGTAGGAATATAGACATGTAACACTGCTATGAAAAACATGTAAACAAATTAGATACTTTTCACACAAAAATTGCCAATACCAAGTCGACCACTTATTGATGGGTCCCTGCCTATTCTAATGCCTCTCTTTGGGTTAAACCTACAATATATGGGCAGATAGGAACCTGTAATGAAAAACATATGAACATTGAGATACTTAGCACACAAAAATAGCTATTTTTTTGTCAGCCCAACAGTCAATGCCATTTTTGTGTGCTAAGTATCTCAATTTTCATAGCAATATTACATGTCTATATTCCTACATTCATTGTTACACATATCTTAGCACTACAGAGCGCAACCATCTCTTTTTTTTTGTAACCAATTAGAGACACGGGAACGGCCAGTGGGTGTAGGAAGCAGTGCATATGCATGAAGATAATGAGAGGCCCCAGAAGTAGAGTGAGCGGCCCCGGAAGTAGTGTACAGCTTCGCGGAGACCGGTAAGTATGAAGTGCTTGCTTTATTCTTATTTTGTTTCTGTTTTCTTTGATTTTTTTCATTATCTGGATGGCCAGACCCAGATCATTACCAGACATTCTATCAGAATTTCGGGCCTGGGGTCGGTGCTTGGGTTCTTTTGAACCCACATGGATCCGGACTTTTACAGTCTGGGTCCGTCTATTACTAGTTACAAATCTATACTATTCAGAAAATATCACCAGTTCAGTCCAGTTCTGGTACACAGCATTGGACAGACACAGCTAATACATGTGAACCCAGTCTTAATTGGTAAGACAAAAAAAAAGTGTGCCCCACTAAGGGTACATTCCCACAGTGAGCCTTGGAGAGTTTTTGATATTGTTTATTTTATTGCATCAAAAAGCAACATCTTATAGTTATAGCAAAGTGGATAAGATTTATAGAAATCTTCTGCCCACTCTGCTTCTTTTTTAGTGAGTGTAAACTGACCTGTGGTGTTTCAAATCCGCAACGTGTCAATGTCTCTTGCGGGTACACTGACATTTCTGTGCAGATTTTTCCTACAAACTTGCATTAGATGCGGAAAATATACAGGTAAAAAACACATGCAGTTTTAGTGCGTTTCCATGGCGTAAATGCTTGTTACACCATTAGGGATTACTGATTGGTACCGCTTTTTTTATTTTTATCAAGCATGCAAGTTTCTTTCATATACCTTATACCACAAAACCAGCTATATTGTCAGAAAATGCCTAGTTTGCATATTTTTATGAATTTATGAATGGCCACCTAATGCATATGTGACGCCCCTGGACTATCCGGTCGTCACAGGGTACTGCACGCTCTTTCTCCTTATTGCAGTATTCAAATCCCTCCTGGTTCTGGGTCCCCATCTTGCGGTGCTGCCCCCAACAGCAAATCAAATCCTAGATACACCCTGCACCACACCCACCAGACACACCAGTGGGTGGCTTGAGCGGAATAGGGTCGCCCACCTAGGGGTCAGGGAGGGAAGGTGAGGAGTGTCAGTGAGTAGTAGAGTGAAGAGAGAGAGGAGAGTTGTGAAGTGGAGGAGGTAGGGAGTGGTGGCTCCTAAGAGTAGCTGTCTAGGTTGCAGACGGTGGTCTAGACCTAGAGGACTCAGACCACCGGTCGCAGGGGATTGAGGCAAGGTGCCTTGACCTGTTAAAGAGAACGGTCAGCAGCCTGGTCCTATCACCGGTCCGGGGCCGAAGGCACGGCGGGGTACACAGACCCTAGGTTGGGGAGAAGCTCAGGCAACCTGGCAATTAACCTGCGGAGAACGGAGCCTCTATGGACTGTTCCCAATAGTTCCAGAATCATGAGCCCTGAGAGCAGGCTCCCACACTTAGCCACAATGGGGAGCGGAGCTCGGCAAGTTCCAGACTACCAGGCCACTACGGTGAATCTAAACTTTCTGCCAGGAGGCAGGTCATGGATCATCAGGCAGCACTGCAGAGGACGGGACCCGGATGAGCTCCCCTTGAGAGGCAGCGGCACCCAGAGACTTGGTTTACCTGGTTGTCGGCGTCTGCTTACTGGCTGAGTGAGTACATGAGTGATCTCCCCGTCATGGCACCCAGTATCATCTTCCAGAGTCCCGGGGCATACCCCTACATGTGGAGGGTAACAACACCTTGCTGCCCCATTCCATCACCCCGGGTACTCCCAACGGCAGCGGCGGTAGTCCTAGTTACCGCACACTATGGGTGTCGTCACGAACTATAACTCCCCTGTAAATATCCCCCTTTTACTTTAGAGTGTGGCCCCTAAGCCCCCGGGTCCGGAGACCCTCGAGCCACAAACAGACACTACCCCCGGATCCGAGCAGTTCGATCCGCTGCTGGGGCGGCACACATAAATAAGGCTGCTTTCACACATCCGGTAGGTGCAGAGCCGGCCAGTCCGGCTCTAAAACCTATGCAACGGATGTGGCAAAAAAGCCGCATCCTTTGCATAAGTTTTTTAAATGCGACCCGTCCGGTTTTTGACGCTTGCAGCATGCTCCTGAGCATGCGCAGTGGCAAAAACCGCGTGCGGCAGCCGGATGCATTTTTTGCCGCATCGCGCCGCATCCGGCGTCCATAGGCATGCATTGAAAAATGCGCCGCATCAGCCGGGTGCGGCGCGATGCGGGTTTTTTTGCCACACAAAAAACGTGCCAGGCAACGTTCCATCCGGCCGCCGCATCGGCTAAATCTGCCACATGCGGCAAAAAACGGACGGAACGCAAGCCCACGCGGCACTAATTAAAGTCTATGCAGGAAAAACGCAACCGGCAGCAAAAAAAAAAACGGTTGCGTTTTTCCTGCAAAGTGCCGGATTGTGCCGCACAGGAAAAACTGGATGTGTGAAAGCAGCCTAAGTAAAAAAGAGTGTAAAGTTATGGGACCTATAAAAAAAAGCTATTATAAAAAAAGAAACTATATAAAATGAAATTACCCGCCATATATTTAATGCACTAAATGGCTCCATCCTAATACAATAAGCAGATGAAGCAGGTGTCACAAGCTTTGTGTCTGAATCTGTATACAGTTCACATGCGTCTTATATGTAAATGTTATCAGAAATAAGAAGGATTGTTTGTGTGCAGAATGTGAATTCTCACCTGCTGTATTCACATAGTAAAAGTCTAAAGACACCAGATTATTTTGTTTGGAATTATTTTCACTGTAAAATAAGAAACAATATACAATTCTAAGGACGTAAGAAAAAAAACCCTCTTGTCTTGGAAAGATCCTTTAAACAGCTGTAATAGTTGCTTCAGTTTCTCCGACAAGTCACAATTATCTTGTAATTAAAGATTCAATTGCTCTCCCTTATTAAACTCAATGAAGTGGTCTTATACATTCTCTATAAACAGCATTTTACTGTCAAAACTATCAAATGTTTCCTTAGGAACAGTTTGCTGGGAACTGTAGGCTTTTGCAGTGAGACGATATAACCATCTGCTCATATTAGATTTTTAACTTTTGTTAAGACAGATGATAAACTATCAGTGCTTGGTTGGCTAAGAGACCTAGGTGTGTGGTAGATATTAGGGATGATCGAAAACCTGAAATATTCGGATTTGCGAATATTTGCCGAATAGGTCTCCGCTATTCGACTATTCACGAATATTCGATGCGCAATGTAAGTCTATGGGAAACCCGAATTACAACTATTCGGAACTATTTGGGCTTCCCATAGACTTACATTGCGCATCGAATATTCGCATAGCGGCAACCTATTCGTCGGATATTCGCGAAGCCGAATATTTGAGGTATTCGATCATCCCTAGTAGATATGTTTAGTATGTAAACATCATATAGATATTTATTCTACGTCTATTTTGCTTTTGGCTAGTTATTTACTTAGCAGTTTTGTTGTAAATAAAACAGTTACAAAATAAACAAGTTCAAAATAATGACACCACACCATGACCACAAATTACCATAACTATCATCATAAAACATAAGAGAAACGCCTTGAGGTTGGCTGTTGGGCTCACATAAAACTGGCCTTTTTCTATGCGAAGTATCTAATTTTTTTTAATGTATTTTCTTTGAAGTAATGCATGTTTATATTCCTATATTCATTGATAACATGTCATTTCAGAGTACAACTTACTCTTTATTTGTTATAATATAGCTCATGTTCAGTATGCACCTGTTCACACTTGCCTGTTAGGAAGTGCATCAGTCTTTTTACTTATCATCATAAAAACTACTATGCTAAAACTATTATTTACTTCCATTTAGTGACCATACAATTCTACATACGTGCGCTGCAGATTATTACCGTTCAGACAACATAAACATAATACAGTTGAATCCAATGATTAATGGTATGCATCTTAGTCCAGCCATCGGTTGCCTATGACTATTCACCTTTGACACCCATCTTGCATTTCTAGTTAGTCACCCTCTATAACCAAAAAAATCTATGCAGTGATCCACACACCATTCACCAAGTCTGTGTTTGTGAGGATACTGCTGGGTTTGTTGCCTGTATCTGTGCCAGGAACAAACATGTTCATTTACCAATGTGGCAGGAGCCCCTGAGGAAGCCACATAAGTGATTACATAGTGTAATAATGTGACCACCTCCATATTGATTTCTATGAACGTAAAATTCACTTCTTCTTCTGTTTACTTGTCTTACAGTCATATGAAAAAGTTTGGGCACCCCTATTAATGTTAACCTTTTTTCTTTATAACAATTCGGGTTTTTGCAACAGCTATTTCAGTTTCATATATCTAATAACTGATGGACTGAGTAATATTTCTGGATTGAAATGAGGTTTATTGTACTAACAGAAAATGTGCAATCCGCATTTAAACAAAATTTGACCAGTGCAAAAGTATGGGTACCTCAACATAAAAGTGACATTAATATTTTGTAGATCTTCCTTTTGCAAAAATAACAGCCTCTAGTCACTTCCTGTAGCTTTTAATGAGTTCCTGGATCCTGGATGAAGGTATATTTGACCATTCCTGTTTACAAAACAATTTCAGTCCAGTTAAGCTTGATGGTCGCCGAGCATGGACAGCCGCTTCAAATCATCCCACAGATTTTCAATGATAGGGGACTGGGGACTGTGATGGCCATTCCAGAACATTGTAATTGTTCCTCTGCATGAATGCCTGAGTAGATTTGGAGCGGTGTTTTGGATTATTATTTTGCTGAAATATCCATCCCCTGCGTAACTTGAACTTTGTCACTGATTCTTGCACATTATTGTCAAGAATCTGCTGATACTGAGTTGAATCCATGCGACCCTCAACTTTAACAAGATTCCCGGTCTCGGCATTGGCCACACAGCCCCAAAGCATGATGGAACCTCCACCAAATTTTACTGTGGGTAGCAAGTGCTTTTCTTGGAATGCCGTGTTTTTTTGCCTCCATGCATAACGCCTTTTTGTATGACCAAACAACTCAATCTTTGTTTCATCAGTCCACAAGACCTTCTTCCAAAATGTAACTGGCTTGTCCAAATGTGCTTTTGCATACCTCAGGCGACTCTGTTTGTGGCGTGCTTAAAGAAACGGCTTCTTTCGCATCACTCTCCCATACAGCTTCTCCTTGTGCAACGTGCGCTGTATTGTTGACCGATGCACATTGACACCATCTGCAGCAAGATGATGCTGCAGGTCTTTGGAGGTGGTCTGTGGATTGTCCTTGACTGTTCTAACCATTCTTCTTTTCTGCCTTTCTGATATTTTTCTTGGCCTGCCACTTCTGGGCTTAACAAGAACTGTACCTGTGTTCTTCCATTTAGTGGAAACTGACAGTTTAAATCTCTGAGACAACTTTTTGTATCCTTCCCCTGAACAACTATATTGAATAATCTTTGTTTTCAGATCATTTGAGAGTTGTTTTGAGGAGCCCATGATGCCACTCTTCATAGGAGATTCAAATAGGAGAACAACTTGCAAGTGGCCACCTTAAATACCTTTTCTCATGATTGGATACACCTGCCTATGAAGTTCAAAGCTCAATGAGGTTACAAAACCAATTTAGTGCTTTAGTAAGTCAGTAAAAAGTAGTTAGGAAGGTTCAAATCAAGAAATAGATAAGGGTGCCCATAATTTTTGCACCGTTCAAATTTTGTTTAAATGCAGATTGTACATTGTCTGTTAGCACAATAAACCTCATTTCAATCCAGAAATATTACTCAGTCCATCAGTTATTAGATATATGAAACTGAAATAGCTGTTGCAAAAACCCAAATTGTTATAAAGAAAAAAGGTTAACATTAATTGGGGTGATCAGAATAAGGAGCCAGCACAAATTCTAAACTGTACTTATTAATAAATGGAGATTTTTGGCAAAATATTGCAATACTTTGAGCTACCCCGTCACTCCACGGCAAATCTCAAGGGGCAGTCCTACAAAAATATTTTATTTATCTGAAGGGTGCCATGCGGCCTCACACATTAAAAGCAGGACTATTTAAAACAGCACCTACCTGATGCTTTGCAATCCCGTACCTGTGACTGAGATCACAGCTGTGGGCGGGACAGGCCCAGGCAAGTGGTGCTTGAATTAAATAGCCTGTGGACAGGGCTGATGGCTGTGTGTGAACAGTCACCACTTGCCAAAAATCAGACAGCTAGAATGACCAAAAAAGGGTGCACGGCTTGGTGGGGGCTAACCACCTGCCAATGAAAAAATCAGAATAAGGAGCCAGCACAAATTCTAAACTGTACTTATTCATAAATGGAGATTTTTGGCAAAATATTGCAATAATTCTGATTTTTTCATTGGCAGGTGGTTAGCCCCCACCAAGCCGTGCACCCTTTTTTGGTCATTCTAGCTGTCTGATTTTGGCAAGTGGTGACTGTTCACACACAGCCATCAGCCCTGTCCACAGGCTATTTAATTCAAGCACCACTTGCCTGGGCCTGTCCCGCCCACAGCTGTGATCTCAGTCACAGGTACGGGATTGCAAAGCATCAGGTAGGTGCTGTTTTAAATAGTCCTGCTTTTAATGTGTGAGGCCGCATGGCACCCTTCAGATAAATAAAATATTAGTGTAGGACTGCCCCTTGAGATTTGCCGTGGAGTGGTGGGGTAGCTCAAAGTATTGCAATATTTTGCCAAAAATCTCCATTTATTAATAAGTACAGTTTAGAATTTGTGCTGGCTCCTTATTCTGATTAATTGGGGTGCCCAAACTTTTTCATATGACTGTATTTATGGGCAGTAGGTTGCCATTTAAAATGAAGACATGAGTAAATATTAAAGCTTTCTTGCTCAACACACAACCATTAAAGGGAACCTGTCACCAGATTTGGCCCCAATAAGCTGCAGCCACCACCAGTGGGCTCTTATATATAGCATTCTAACATGCTGTATATAAGAGCCCAGACCGCTGTGTAGAACATAAAAATCTCTTTATAGTTCTCACCTAAACGGTCAGTACGGTGCAGACTGGTCGTGTGGGTGTCTCCGTTCTCTAAGTTTGGAGCCTCATCTTTCGGCCATCTTTGTCCTCCTTCTTTTGAAGCCTGAGTGCATGACGTGTCACAGGCAGACATTGTGGTCCTGTGCAGGCGCACTTTGATCTGCCCTTCAAAGTATTGTAGTGTGCATGCGCGGAACCTCAGTGCCGGCTGGTGTACATGACGTAGGACGTGTCATGCACCCAGGCTTCAGAAGTAGGAGGACAAAGATGGCGGAAAGAGGAGGTACCGGTACCGGAGAATGGAGACACCCATCCGACCAGTCTGCACCGCACCACCCCATAGGTGAGTATTATAATGTGATTTTTATGTTCTACACAGCGGCCTGGGTTTTTATATACAGCATGTTAGAATGCTGTATATAATGGCCCACTGGTGGTGGCTACAGCTTATAGGTACCAAATCTGGTGACAGGTTCCCTTTAAAGGATTTAGACATCTTTTAGTGGCTGCGGCTAAAGACGCTCTTATTCATAACTAACGTGATCCCTCCTATACTCTTCCAACACACGCATCCACAACCAATAGTGGGAACGTAATGCCATGGATGTCATTCTGTAATTGGTTGCTCACCGATTAGCGCTACATTCCAATCATTCTCTGGGTCACAAATCACATGACCAAATCGCTCCAACTCAATTCCAGCTCGCTCAGGTGCAATTGCTCCACCTTGCCAGGGTGCTACATGTTGCATAGCAACCAGAGACATTAAAATATTAACCTGCAAAATTCCAATGCTACTCACATTTATCTTTTCAATATCCCCCACTAGTTAACTATGACTATTAAAAATCACAATACACCTATATTATGCTGTGGCACCTTATTGTTAAGCTCATGCACCTGGGTATGCTGCTTTCCTATAAGAATATTCATGCATCGTGTCCCATAGATGCACAGGGGGAGACTGCTACAGTCATATGATACTAAACCTCTCCTCTACATCAACTTTATACTCACAATTTTCTTTCTATCAATAGAGCATATTTTCATTTTTATAATTTATTTATGATTCTCTTTATAATTTCCTATATCCTATATACTGTCTCTCATATTGCAAAAACTGGTAGGAGGAGAGAGAGGAAAAGGAGGAGGGGAGGAAGAAAGTCACAATTAAAAGGAATTACAATAGCCGGGCGACGATGGTACCCAAACACTGTTATAATAATAATAATAATACAATGCAAAACACTCATAGTAACATTGATTGCTGGTTTCCAAACTGAGAGACTATTTCATTACCATGATTCACCAAATGTGGATAATGAAGAACTAAGGAAATCTTTTCTATTTTAGTTACACATGACAAAGACAAAGAATGATGCATCAAAGTGCGAAAAATATGCCACCAAAAATTGTAAAAAAAATGTAAAACAATTAGAACCAATATAAGATATCAAAATAAAGGGCTGGCTACACTAATTTATTGATCTATGAGATATGCAAAGGAAAGCGCTTCATTCAAGCCCTCTGGATTACTGAATCTCAAGCTGTATATCCATCTACACGCCTTCTGGAGCAGCAATCTATTCCAGTCACCACCCCTAATTGGTTCCTGTACCATTTCGATGACTTGGAACTTCTAATCATAGGGCTCATCGGGGTGTGCCTCAAGCATATGCTTAGCCAAAGCCGTATCTTCCTTTCTTCTGATATACCCCACGTGATCAAGGACACGATGCCTGAACTCACGTTTCATTTTGCCCACATAGTTTTTAAGGCATTGACATGTGGCCATATAAATAACCCCCTGCATCCTATACATTGCCAGTTCACGGTTTTGGAAGGTATGCCCTGTAGAGGCACTACAAAAGGTCTTGCTCTGTTTGTTACCTCAAGTAAGCCAGGTGTCCTTTTTCTTGGGCTCCATGAAATGACTGTGAACCAGACTTTCCCTCAGGTTCCTACCTCTCCTACACATAATCGCTGGTGAGTCAGGGAGTATTCTACAAAGTACTCTTCATCGACCCGTAGGATTCCTCATAAATCCTTCAGGATACCCAGGATCTAACCATGATGGCTGTGTGCAACCCATTGCTCTATTGCAAAATGACATCCATTGCATCGCGTTCCCACTATTGATTGTGGATGCGTGTGTTGGAAGAGGATAGGAGGGATCACGTTAGTTATAAATGAGAGCGTTTTTAGCTGCAGCATGCGGCTTCCAATGATGCCATTACTATATCATGTATAATCACACAATATCTTGATACTATCAGTGCCGACCCCTGATGATTCTAGGCAGTTGCAAATAATAGAAGAAATGTGTAGGGCCATGAAAGTCTGTGGTTTGTTTGAGACACCCAGGCTTATTAGAAGCAGTCCAGCTTTGCCTGTAAGAGTAACCTTACATCTCTTGTGGGTTTTTTTATGCCCTCTGAGAGAATACCGGTATCATCCATTATTCATAAGGGGGTCTTGTGTAATGACTATAGTCGGTGGCTATCATAATATTTAGCCCACTATTAATAGCCTAGCAGCATAAGGACAGCAGGATTTAACCCAGGTGGGGATATTCAATGGCCCCATAATGGCAAACATCTGATATTAGTTAGGTTTAATACCATTAGTAGCACACTCTTCTGAGTGAGCACATATAGAATTATACTTTTTGAATTCAGTTGAAGATAACGTAATTGTTAGTTTGTTACAATAATGTTTTTTAAAAGTATTTCAATAAATGCTATGTTTTACAATTTTTTATAGCATTCCACTCCAATTGGATTAGTCAGTGAATTAATTTATTATTGTTCTTTGGGGAAATGCAGTAACAAGAACAGGAGGAGAATAGCTAATACTGTCGTTTCCTGTGATTTTTATGTGCAATAGTATTTACAGCAAAGACGCTCATCTGGTGGTCCTAAGGCCAGAGCAGCCCTTATGTAAACCCCCCACGCACCCATTCCAAGGGAAGAAAAATTCATATGGTGTAGCTATCTTTTACAGAAGGATGATCAGCCCTGAGCGTTCCTGTAGGCACTCTCTGCCCAGCCATAGGAAAGCAGAAGAGCTGCTCTTGCATTATGGAGCACTGTTATTTCTTTCCAATTTCTGAAATTTGTGTCATGCTTATTTCATTATGGCTCTTTATATACCTTTGATCTGTGCAATCTTTATTAGTCACGCCAGAGCATATGGAAGCTCAGCATGCAACGCTACAAAAGGGGAACTAAGAGAATAGTATAGAAGGAAGGTCCTGGTGATAGGGAGAGTGCAGAGGAGACACCTCCTGCAACTCATCTGAGTCTGTAACCTACACTTCCAAACATCCCTATACGGGTCCTTCCACCCCCCCACCCCTCATTACTGTCACTTGCCTAGGCCCTTCCTTGCCCTGCATTCACCCTGGCTATTGATAAGGCTTGCAAGAACATTAGTCTCACCACTGCAATAATACAATACAAGGTAAGAGAGACAGACAGAGCGAAAATAGACACAAAAAGGACATTCCAAGCTTCTTCAATGCAGCTGATCACCACAGCTGTTATAGTCACCACTCCTCAGTTTCTTTCAGAGGCTAGCTCCTTGGAAAGTGGTCAACATAGAAATGAGAATCTATAACCGGCATCAGATGGTAAGACACGTGACTTTTTATAGGGAGTGGGAGTGGTCACAAAACAGCTGCACCTGAGATTAAAGGCCGCTTTACACGCTATGATTTATCTGACGGTCTCATGAGCGACGTGACATGCCCAGATCGTAGTTACGATTTGCCGAGATCGCACATAGGCCGTTTATTAGCAGTCACACGTAACGATCTCAAAAACGACGCAACAGCGATCAGCGATATAATGTTTGACCAAGGCGGTCGTTTTGATGTTGTTCGTCGGGTGTCAAACGTACCAATATGTCTGCTGCGATCCAAACGACGAACAATATTTTGAAAATGAACAACGTGTCAGCGATGAACGATTTTCAACCTATTTGCGATCGTTCGGAGTCGCACGTACAGTACAGACCAAAAGTTTGGACACACCTTCTCATTCAAAGAGTTTTCTTTATTTTCAGGACTCTGAAAATTGTAGATTCACATTGAAGGCATCAAAACTATGAATTAAAACGTGGAATGAAATACTTAAAAAAGTGTGAAACAACTGAAAATATGTCTTATAATCTAGGTTCTTCAAAGTAGCCACCTTTTGCTTTGATTACTGCTTTGCCCACTCTTGGCATTCTCTTGATGAGCTTCAAGAGGTAGTCACCGGAAATGGTTTTCCAACAGTCTTGAAGGAGTTCCCAGAGATGCTTAGCACTTGTTGGCTCTTTTGCCTTCACTCTGCTGTCCAGCTCACACCAAACCATCTCGCTTGGGTTCAGGTCTGGTGACTGTGGAGGCCAGGTCATCTGGCGTAGCACCCCATCACTCTCCTTCTTAGTCAAATAGCCCTTACACAGCCTGGAGGTGTGTTTGGAGTCATTGTCCTGTTGAAAAATAAATGATGGTCCAACTAAACGCAAACCGGATGGAATAGCACGCCACTGCAAGATGCTGTGGTAGCCATGCTGCTTCAGTATGCCTTCAATTTTGAATAAATCCCAAACAGTGTCACCAGCAAAGCACGCCCACACCATCACACCTCCTTCTCCATGCTTCACGGTGGGAATCAGCCATGTAGAGTCCATCCGTTCACCTTTTTTACAAAGACACGGTGGTTGGATCCAAAGATCTCAAATTTGAACTCATCAGACCAAAGCACAGATTTCCACTGGTCTAATGTCCATTCCTTGTGTTCTTTAGCCCAAACAAGTCTCTTCTGCTTGTTGCCTGTCCTTAGCAGTGGGGTCATTCCGTGTCAAGTGGACCAGTGGTCCCCACTCGACAATCTCCGATTTTGCTGAAAATTTATAAGGATGTACATGTATGTTTGAAAAGAGGTTCTGTAAATTTTTAGGGCCAGATCTCAAATATATTGGGCACTGTTGACCTTTCACTGGAGGCCCCCCCCAAGGCTGCGGCTTCAGCTAAGAGGATTTTGCAAACTTTGGCACATAGCCATTAGAGTTCTATACTGGCTATGATGCTGAAATTTGGCATACTAGCTCAACTTTTGCTGCTAAATGCGATAAAATTATTACCGGCTATGACAAAACAATATTTCGGCCGCAATTTTGTGTCAAAGTAGCTTGCAAAACGCCTCGCATAAAATTTATGCCAAACTTTGCCCATATATAACTCAAGACCAAAAACCAATAGGAACTGGTGCTTTACCCTGTACAACAAACATCTTCATGACTTTGCATTGCTGCAATATCACGGTCAAAGCATATGTATTTGTGGAAATATTCACACCCACATATGATGAAAAACTTAAAAAAACGAATTTTACCTATTTTTAGGTCAAATTTCCCAAAAAGGGTACCCCTAAAATATATTAATTCTGTTATCATTTGAAAGAGCACATTTTTCTCTACAAGGATCATTGGGGGTTTTTTGGAGTCTCTCCATTTAAGAAAAATGCCACTTACATATATAAATACATATATTTTCTTAGAAAATTGGTGACGTGTTCAATACTGTACATGTGACATTGGTAATTGATTACAATTTCACCATTTCCATTCAATGTGTTTTATTAGCATCCCTCTGTATGTAGATAGAAAACACAAAATAGTAATTTCACTTTGTTTTATATTTGATCTGTTGCATACATCTGATCTGCCATATATATTATATTTTGTAATTTATGCTACTTTTGGATGCAGGCTATTTTCCCTTTTCAATAAATAAAGAATTTGCCATCACTGCAATACATACTAATATCAGTTGTAAAGGCTGATTAAGTTAACCCCTTCACGACCGACTGATATTGCACTTTCTGTTTTTTCCGCCACTATTCTTCCGAGAGACGTAACTTTTTTATTTTTCAATCAATCTGGTCATGGGAGGGCTCATTTTTTTGCGGAAAGAGCTGTACTTTTAAATGAAACCATGAGTTTTACCATATAGTGTATTGGAAAATGGGAAAAAATTACAAATGCGGAAATATTGTGATTACCCTATTTTTTATTAGATTTTTTTTTATTCACTGTGTTCACTGTATGGTAAAACTGATGTACCGCTGTGATGCCTGAGGTCGGTGTGAGTTCGTAGACACCAAACATGTATAGGCTTACTTTATCTAAGGGGTTAAAAAAAACAGACGTTTGTCCGAAAAAAGTGGTAAAGTGGTATACATTTTGCGCCATTTTCCGCGACCTGTACCATTTACATTTTTCAGGATCTATGACTCAGTGATGGCTTATTTTTTGCGTCTCAGGCTGACGTTTTTAATGGTACAGTTTTTGAGCCGATGCTACGTTTTGATCGTCTAGTATTGCATTTTTGCGCAAAATATTTGGCGACCAAAATACTCAATTTTGGCTTTTGGAAATTGTTTGCCGCTACACCGTTTACCGATCAGATTAACTGATTTTATATTTTGATAGATCGGGCATTTCTGAACGCGGCGATACCAAATGTGTGTATATTTTTATTTTTTTTAACCCTTTAGTTTTCAATGGGGCGAAAGGGGGGTGATTTGACCTTAGGTTTTTTTAATTTTTCAAAACTTTTTTTTAAACTTTTTTTATTTTACTACTACCCCTAGGGGACTATAAGGATCAACAGTCTGATCGCTCATTCATTAATCCCGATCAGAGCAGCAGCACTCAAACCAGGAGAAATGCTCATCTCTTATAACCTACAGTACTTGGCTGCTGGTTAAAGGACCTGAGTCATGTGAGCTAAAGGAGTCATCACATGACCCTTTGCTACCATGAGAACCACTGGATCAACATGATCACATCACGTGACTTCTGGTATCGGGTGGTGAGTAAACTACCGTGATCACCATTAATATGGCGCTGTCACATCTTGACAGCACCATTTAAGGGGTTAACAGGTACAGGTCAATAGCGATTCCACTCGTACCTGCTAGGCACACATGTCAGCTGATATATGCGTAGATCCCTGCCTGCAGCAGCCCGCGGGGATTAACACTATGACCGCAAGGACATAATATTACATGCTTTGGGGTTGTGTTGCTGCCAATGGTACCGGGAACATTTCACGGGTAGAGGGAAGAATGGATTCAATTAAATTTCAATAAATTCTTGATGCAAATAGAACACCAGCTGTAAAAAAGCTGAAGTTGAAAAGAGGATGGCTTCTAAAAATTGATAATGATTCTAAACACACATCAAAAATTCACAATAAACTACCTAAAAAGGTGAAAGCTGAAGGTTTTGCAATGGTTTTCTCAGTCCCCTGATTTGAATGAACATCATTGAAAATCTATGGCTAGACCTCGAGAAGAGCAGTGCATGCAAGGCAATCCAGGAAACTCAGAACTGGAAGATTTCTACAAGGAAGAATGGATGGAAATCCCTCAAACAAGAATTCAAAGTCTCTTGGTTGGCTACAAAAAGCGTTTATAAGCTGTGATACTTACAAAAGGGGTGCTATTAGATATTAACCATGCAGAGTGCCCAAAACTTTTGCATCAGTCTATTTTCCTTTTTTTGTTAATTTCAAAATGTAAAACTTGAAGGAAATGTCATCTTTAACTTTATGCCTCTTTAGAGATAATTTCATCTTCAGCTTCCTTAACTGTTCACTATAACAGTCATTTTGACCAAGGGTGCCCAAACTTTTGCAGGCCACTGTAGCTCCCTGGATTAATGGTGCTTTAAAATAAATTATAATATAACAAAACATGACTGAAAGGTACAATTTGATTGTTTACTAAAGATAGTTCAGCATGATTCACTTTGTATTGTATATAAAAATGTTTTATTATAGGTCCTTTTCAGTTTTGGGTTATGTGAAGAAGAGGGGGAATATGAGCATCACCTATAATTACAAGGAATTCTGTGCCAGATACCTACGGTAGCATATGGAGACTACAACAAAACAAAGTGGTATCCAAACGGTACCAGTAATTCCATATTGGTAAATAAGTCAAATATATGCTGGAAATGACATGTGCAAAAGATTATATTTTTATTGTAACAAAATCATGTGAGTACAGGGTTAAACATTTAAAATCATTCCATGACAATGGATTATACACAACTGCATCTTCTCACAAAAATCAATATAACATCAAGGATAATTCCCCAGTATACAATAAATGATGTACTGATATAGACCCAACCTATACATATAGAGACAACAGATGTAATATTTGTCTCCTGTATCAATATTAATGGCACCCAATAAACTAAGCATTCATCTATGGATGTGAATATGATGAACAAAGTTAAAGGCATATATTGAAGCTGTTTGAAAGCAATGAGAAAGCTGGCCTCCTGAACAAATAGTGCCAGCAATATGGTGAGAGGATGCAAGCAATCCCAGATGGAATTAACAATACTGCATCATCTCATTATAATCAACATGGCAACAGAAAAAGTTCCCAACACACAATTGCTGATATATTTCTATATATATATAATTGCCTTATTCTGTCTGTCTGTCTGTCTTGCTCCAAAATTGTGTCACATGACAGTGTCACCGTAAGTGTCATAAAAGTGACAACTGTCGGATTGGCCGTTGGGCTCGGCCTGGCCCCCCCCCCCCACGGATTGGCCGCTCGCCTTGGCCTGGCCCCGCCCCCCACATGGATTAGCCACTCTGGGCTCGGCCTGGCTCCGCCCCCCTACGGATTGGCCGCTCACCTCGGCCTGGCCCCGCCCCCCACATGGATTAGCCGCTCGCCCCGGACCTCCGCACGCAGGGAGCCGGCATACGCTGCGGTCAATAATGAAGTGTCATGCAGCAGTGAAAGAGTTAAAGACACTGCAAGACACTTCATTATAGGCAGCGGGCACCCCCAGAAGAGAAAAGACAGAAGAAAGAAGAAAGAAGACCCCGCAGTCATACTCACCAGATGCCGACCGGGAGCAGGTGAGCGCATCAAGGTCCTGCAGCGGTGGAACACACACACACACGCACACACATAAGAACAGACACACACACATCAGATCACACTCACTCACTCTCACACACACCTCACACACACATCAGATCGCATCCACACACTCACAACATCCAGTGATATCGCTTACTTCTCGGCGGCGATACTGTGCGTGCAGTGACCTTCCAGGACCTGCCAGAAGATCACATGGCCGGAAGCATGTGGTATCTCTGGATGTTGTGAGTGTGTGAGCGCGTATGTGCGATATCGTCAGTGTGTGTGTGTGCGTGTATGCGATCGGATGTGTGCGTGTATGCGATCGGATGAGTGCTTGTATGCGATCGGATGTGTGCGTGACGGCAGAAGGCAGAGGAGCACGGCGTGCAGCACAGCTGCTGGGGCCGCCCACCGGAGGGCACAGGGAGAAGTGGGGTGTGAGTGTATCCGATCAGATGTGTGACTGTGAAGCACGATGGGGAGTGCGCAGCATGGGGGATGGAGCACGATGGGGGGTGCGCAGCATGGGGGAAGGAGCACGATGGGGGGTGCGCAGCATGGGGAATGGAGCACGATGGGGGGTGCGCAGCATGGGGGAAGGCACATGATGGGGGGTGCACAGCATGGGGGATTGAGCACGATGGGGGGTGCGCAGCATGGGGGTGCGCAGCATGGGGAATGGAGCACGATGGGGGGTGCGCAGCATGGGGGATGGAGCACGATGGGGAGTGCGCAGCATGGGGGATGGAGCACGATGGGGAGTGTGCAGCATGGGGGATGGAGCACGATGGGGAGTGCGCAGCATGGGGGATGGAGCACGATGGGGAGTGCGCAGCATGGGGGATGGAGCACGATGGGGGGTGCGTAGCATGGGGGATGGAGCACGATGGGGGGTGCGCAGCATGGGGAATGGAGCACGATGGGGGGTGCGCAGCATGGGGGATGGAGCACGATGGGGAGTGCGCAGCATGGGGGATGGAGCACGATGGGGAGTGCGCAGCATGGGGGATGGAGCACGATGGGGAGTGCGCAGCATGGGGGATGGAGCACGATGGGGGTGCGCAGCATGGGGGATGGAGCACGATGGGGGGTGCGCAGCATGGAGGATGGAGCACAATGGGGGGTGTGCAGCATGGGGGATGGAGCACGATGGGGGTGCGCAGCATGGGGGATGGAGCACGATGGGGGGTGCGCAGCATGGGGGATGGAGCATGATGGGGGGTGCGCAGCATGGGGGATGGAGCACGATGGGGGTGCGCAGCATGGGGGATGGATCACGATGGGGAGTGCGCAGCATAAGGGATGGAGCACAATGGGGAGTGCGCAGCATAAGGGATGGAGCATGATGAGGGGTGCGCAGCATGGGGGATTGAGCACGATGGGGGGGTGCGCAGCATGGGGGATGGAGCACAATGGGGGGTGCGCAGTATGGGGGATGGAGCACGATGGGGGTGCACACCTCCCCCCGAAACACACACACAGCGCCACACGCGCACCGCACAACACACCACACACACACACTGGGAACCACAAACACCGCAGCATACACAAATATACGCACATACCACGCAACACACACACTGGACAAAACATACCTCCCCCAAAGCACACACATGCACTCCACACCCACACAAACCGCGCAACACACACAGCACCACACACACAGAACGCTGCAGACACACAGCGCTCCACAAACAACGCAACACACACAACGCAACACACATACAAAACCGCTCTCACACACCCCCACACCCAGACAACACCCAGAACATTTACAGCGCCCTACACAAACACTGGCAACTACACACAACAACATCGATATATATAACAAAAAACATACATTAACTACACAATAAATTCTAGAATACCCGATGCGTTAGAATCGGGCCACCTTCTAGTGTATATGTATATATATATATATATATATATATATATATACATTCCCGACCCGTGCAGGCAAACACATTAGATGTTATAATAGTCACCTGTACTGGAGGTACTTAGTGAATCAAATGTTTACCTGAATATATAAGCAAGCAAGGTTTAGGATGACTATAATGGCAATGGGAAAGCTGGGTTCCTAAATAACAAAATAATCCAATAATGTGAGAAGATGCAAGCAGTCCCCACGCGTTATGCCATCATGTTGGTGGCTTCATCATTTTTTGTTAATTATGCCTTTTAGAGATAATTTCATCTTCAGCTTGCTTAACTATTCAAAATAACAGTCATTTTGACCAAGGGTGCCCAAAATGTTTCAGGCCACTGTAGCTCCCTGGAATTAATGGTGCTTTAAAATAAATTATAATATACCAAAACACTAACTGAATGGTACAATTTGATTGTTTACTAAAGATAGTTCAGCATGATTCACTTTGTATTGAATATAAAACTGTTTTATTATAGTTCCTGTTCAGTTTTGGGTTATGAGCATTGTAGTCCATTCCGTAGACAAATAGCATCGGATCTTTCGCTGACCAAGCAGAAATTATTTTGTTGATCATCATAATAAAATACAAAATCTTTATACTTGAAAGGTTCCAATGTAATAATGTGACATTCACAAAGAGAACAGTAAAACTTGTGCCAGTTCCACTTCAATATAAGCCACAAATAATTTTATCAGTTGGGAAGGGTATGCCGCTGGTTGGTCTTTTTCTATGTTTCAATATAAATTGCCTGTAATTTTGAGGCTAATGTAATGCTTATCATTCAGAAAGCAAAACTGTTTTATGCAAAATCACGAGCAAGTGTCTGACTGTACACTTCATAAAGGTTCGGAAAGCTAGAGGATGGAAAGGCTTTGATGAGTGATTTAAATGGTAAGAACGCTGGTTAACGAACAACAACCGAGCATAATAGTTGCTTAACTAATCATTTCCTGCACAGTTCATTCGCCTGCTTAGCCGACTTGGTTCAAAATAAACCCACAATGGGGGGGATCAGATTTAGAGACAATTACCATGTGACCATGTGACTTGCCCAAACAATTTACTCTGTGGGAAAATCCCTAACTCAAGAGTGCTGTTCTTCTTACTGAACCTGATTTATTCTACCCTTTTTACACAGCAAGGGAGGAAATTGATGTTATCACTATTATATCTGCAGTAGAACGACACAACTGTGTGCCTTTTATTAAATATACAGTACATTCTTTTGGGAAAACATTCAATGGTTCTGGAAAATTAGCTAACAAAATGCAATAGATTTAATTTTACATGTATATAGACTTCTGTCAGTGATGATAATTATGATTTTCGTTATTGTTTGTCATTTGTTAACAACTCATTTGTATATAAAGACAAACACTTGGGATGAGTGAAAAAGGAAGCATCATATTGAAAGAACTGAAAGAAAATTATCAAGCAAGTACGGTACGTAAAAGAACTAAAACAAGGGATGTAAGCCCACTTGCTTCCTTGGGTGTGCAGCTGAACAGCTATACTTAAGCAGTGGGCCATTTTGAGTTGTGTGATTTGGTCAATTACCCAGTTTGCCCCTGCCCCAGCAGCAGTACTCCTAGGTGATGTGCTATCCTCTAGGTATTGATGTACATATTATTTGTAAGTTCTTTGTGACACTCCTTATCACGGTCAGTTACAATTGTAAGACTACCACTTGACGTTTTGCCAATTAGTGTGGTGGTTTAATGGCTCCTATTTCACGGTGGCACCTAATAGATATGATTATTTAAAGCTAACCTAAATACACTAATCTATACAGGTCCCAGGCATCTTGCTTGCACCTTAGTCTGTACCTGCATTCCTGACCCCTGGGGTCAGCTGCTACAGTACCGAGAGTTCCCCTGGAGTGGTACCTGGTGGCTACCTGCAGCTGCAAGCATATCTTCACCAGAGGCTTTAGTGAAGAATCAGGTAGCCGCTTAGCTATGCCTGTGGCGCAGTGGGTCCACACCCACGTGTGTGACAGTACCAAATCATTCTGTAAGCTGTAAAACCAGTAGAACTATTACAAAAATAAAGTATTGAAAAAAATCCTATTTAGTTCATAGGAACAGAAAAGATTAATTAATCATGGTGGCGGGTGGCGATGATGTGGGCAGCTAGGTGTTTAACCCCTCCCCGGGTAGGGGGAATACCCGGGGACTCGGTGATGGTGACGGGGGTGTGCCATTGGGACGGTAAGGGTCACTTGTCTACTTACTCAGTCCAATAACGCTGACACCGACAACTGTAGTAAACCAAAGTTCTGGACACCGCTGCCGCTGAGAAGGAGCACGCCTGGGTCCCGTGCCCATTGGTGTTGCCTGTTAGTCTGTGACCTTTTCCCGTGGCACCTTGTCTTCTAGTTGGTCCCTTTAGCCTGAAACTAATCGGGTCCCGCTCCCCAGTATGGCTAACTGGGTGAGTTTGCTCTCAGGGTTCATGCTTGGGATTTTCTGGACCGTGTAGTGGAAAGTCCTATCCCCCTCGTTGCGCTAGTACCCCGATTTTGGAGCGAGTGGAAAATGGATCTTGAAGGCTCCGTCCTCATCGGGTAAATTGTCAGGATGTCTGAAGCTCCTTCCTGACCTAGGGTCCATGTACCCCGTCGTGTCCTGGCCCCTGCCCGGTGATGGCACAAGGCCGCCGGCTGTCCTCCTCGACAGTCCGTGCCCCTTGTCACGATCCACTGCGACCGGGGTCCGGCTCCTACCAGGCCCAGAACAACATCTGCCACCTAGTAGTTTCAAGGAGCCCAGCTCCTGACCTCTCCTCTCGAGAGTCACTCCTCAACTCCACTTGTGACCTCTCCTCTTGAAAGTCACTGCTTAACTGACTGTCTCCTGACACTCCTGAACCCCCCTTCAACCAACCCCCCAAGTGGGTGACCCTATTCCACTCAGGCTGTCCACTGGTGTGTTTGGTGGGTGTGGTGCAGAGTGTTCCTAGGATTTTGATTAGCTTTTTCTTGGCAACACCAAAGGTGAGGGACCCGTAACCAAGGAGGAGATGGATATTGCACAGAAGGGCAGATTGCACAATACCCTGTGATGACCTTATAGGCTAGGGCTAACAAAAGCACATGAGAAGTCTCGAAAGCTTGCTTTGTATATTGTTCTATATACTGCTTATCGAAGTATAGCAGGAGCAAGTTCCCTAAGGGGACTAAAACATATTTTTAATTTAAAAAACAACAACACTTTTTTTCTTATTTAAAATAAAGAAATTAAAAATTAAACATCATTGCAATCAAAGAGGTCTAGTCTATCAAAATCTAGAATTAATTACCTTTAAGAAAAAATAAAAAGGGAAATGTCAGAATTGCAATGTTCCAGTCTCCCCACCGCCGTAAAAAAACTACAACGAAAAGTGATTCAAATATTGTTTGTACTCCAAAAAGTTATAATTGAAAACATCAGCTCACTATCCAAAAAACAAAAAACAACACTCACACAGGTCCTTTGATGAATGAATGAATAAATAAAACCATCATGGATGATAGATATTGTTTATTGTTATTTTTCACCTGTTCTACCTCCACGTTTATCATGGGGGTCTGGCTAATTTTCCAATATATTAGCATTGTGACTAGGTATTGGTAAGTATAGGGTTTTTTTGTAATTTTTTTGAATTATGATTTGATACTTTTCAATGGGATATACCCCGGTTCAATTCCTGGAAAATGCAGGCTGTGGCTAGGTAATGAATATATAGTCTGAGATCTCACCAGTAGTGGGCTAGAGATTTGCATTGTGTCCATAAAGGGGGTGTCTAGAATTAGAAAAACATGGTTACCTTCTTTGAAAAGCAACAACATCCCCTTGTGGCCTGAATTGCAGCTAATCTCTACTGAAATGAATGAGGCAGACCTGCAACAACACACTTAACATGTAAACAGGGTTGGCACTGTATTTGGCAAAAAAAAAAAAAATCGGTGTTTTCTCATATACTGGCCAACCCCTTTTAGTGTAGTGAGTTGGCTTTCAAAGGAAGCAATTTTTGCTCCAGTAGAGGTCAGACATATAGACTAGAGGAGGTTGTTCCTGAGAAACACCAGTGCTGTTAGGTACCTAGCAGTGGGGGTATAGATATTAACATAAGCCTCCCAAATTATTACTGTGTTTTTCCAAAAATAAGACCTCCCCCAAAATTAAGCCCTAGTCGGAATTTTCAGCATTTTTAGTGTAAGGCTTAAATACAATCCCGTCCCCAAAAATAAGCCCTAGTCGTGATGTCCATGCAGCTAAAAAATTTAAAGAATACTGCAGGACACACACACACAAACATCAGATCGAACACACATCCGATCACACATATTGCACACACGTGCACCACATCAGGCGATACCAATTGCTTCTGGCTGGCAGAGAATCCTAGGACGCAGTGCAGTGGAACACATAGAGGACCTGCAGTGGAACGCATCGATACATTCCACTGCCGAGTTCATGCGTTCCACCGCACGTCCTCGTGCTCTACTGCACGGCGTCCCATCTTTCCCTGCTGGCCGGAAGCAATCTGTGTCGCCAGTACTTTGCAGACCGCCTTCAACGCGAATCAGAACAACACATCGAGTTGGATCGGATTCATAGAGCTCTGGGTCCTAAGTCGTCAGACCCCTCCCGGCCAAGAGATGTAATATGTAGGGTCCACTTCTACAAAGAAAAAGAAGCCATACTGAAGTGCTAGAGAGATAAAGGAGCAGGCTCATGCAAAGGGACCTCTCTGGCTGAACTTCCAGATCTGGCATGCAAGACCCTACAGCTACTCAAAGCCCTAAAACCTCTCCTCCTGGTCATCAAGGATACTGAAATTCTATATAGATGAGGATATCCCTTCCAACTTGTGGCAAGGAAAAATGGAAGTCAGTAGTATTTCGATCTTTGGGAGATCTCCCCAATTTCTTAGGGACCGTTAAATTACCCATGATCAACCTGCCTGACTGGCCGGCCCCAGGAGTCCCTACACCCTTGCCCCCAAAAGAGCAATGGTGCCAAGTCCAAAGTCGACAGGATGAAAGATCCCCCCACCCAATCTGTTTATCTCTGACCACTTGCTGGACCGGAGAAACTTGGTTGGAAAAATCTGAAAGTGGCAAGGAAGTGTCGACGGATGGGACTGGACTTTAGAGGAATTACTAGAGATGAGACATTCCTCATTTATTTTTGATACCGTTCCTGTTTCCTACATATATTTTCATTAATATTTTCTTTCGGATCAAAACCTTGTCCGCTACTGGAGCTGTTGCTATGGTAATATGGTTTGGTGCCTTAAACACTTCCTTAGGGTTCCTGCCCTGGATCGAGATCTAGTCTAAATTAGGTGTTCTATCCCCTATGATAACTAGTGATAGGGCTCAGGGTACTTTGTATTTTGTATTCTATACTTTATACTTTGTGTTATACTTTTTGTGCATTATGACAGTCTCGCCCGTTCACTCACTGAGTTGGTGGACAGTAGACGGGCTATATTTTTCATGTGATTGTGTCATGGGGGCGAGAGGCTCCCATTTTGTCAGAAGCTTCCTCGTACCTCTCTTAGGTGTGTGGCAATTTGCCACACTACACAAAAGTCTATTTAGTTGGATAGGAGCTGTAAGCTCCCATTTATTATCTATTTTATTTGTTTCTTTTACTTCTCTTCTCTGATTTCTAACCTATCTTCCTTTCCCTAGGGTGTCACACCTATCCTTCTGTACCTACAACGCCAAGGGTCTGAACAAACCAGAAAAAAGGAGCCAGATTCTTTACAGCTTCCATAAGAAAGGAATCAAATTAGCCCTTTTTCAGTAGACACATTTAACACACCTAGCTGCAAAACCAAGAATTTCCCAATTTGGTTTCATAGCCCCAACCCTAATCAGAAGGCATGCTGGGTATCCGTGGCTTTCCATAAGTCGTTTCAGCCTGATGTAATTGATACGCTTATTGGGCTAGATGGACGCTAACTTTCTTAAGGTCTCTTTCCTGGGAAACTTCTACACTATCGCTAATGTATACTTTCCCAACCAGGGCTATGTGACCTTCGGAGTGGAGATCTTGGGGAGATTAGCGGACTTTGCTATCAATTCCCACATCATTCTGGGAAGGGACTTCAACCTGATCCTGGACTCACCCTAGGGTAAGTCAGCCGTTCCCTTCTCGGCACTATGCAGACTGAAGAAACAGCTGGTGTCACTTAGATTGGTGGATCTTTGGAGGGTTTTATATCCTGGAATTAGGAACTATAGTTTTCATTTGACAGTACATAATTGTTAGTCTGTATACAGCAAAAAATACACTTAAAAATTAACCTTTAATTAGTCTCTTTAAAAAGAGGATTCATCATACCTCTATAAAATCAGTATCTGCCACAGAAAATGCCGTACTATGATACCCACTTTTCTCAGAGGGATCCAAGCACTCTGCCGCAGAAAGTAAATATATAAAGAAGTGACCACCATCTATTCACTGACAACACACTAGGGAAAAGAATTGGCTACCCCCACCAATGTGTTGTTTCATACATATATGCAACAGTCCTTGATTAGGGGACAAAGCAAATAAGTACACAACCTGTTGATCAGGTAATAATCATTACCTTTCTGACCAATAGGCGTCAGTGGTTCAAAAAAACATGTCAATGCTCCCAAACACCAAGATTCACTGGGGCAATAATACATGTAAATAAATGGAACGATCTCACCACTGCTGGTGCATTCAATTTCCACAATCATCCAGCGGACAGTTTCTAATCCTTATAGGCGTTTCCACAGTTCCTTTAAACTAAGATCTGGGATCCCTCTGGATTATAAGTTACTGTCCTTCCCAAGTTCTCCTTCTCCCGACGCGTTTCATATGTCCCATAATCATCAGGGGAGGCTTGAAAGCGGAGAAATAGGTTCCAGTTATGAAAACCTTACCAGGGTTTACTAAAAGTGAAACAAAAACCATAGGGAATAAACAGAGGATGCAAGCATAATTGAACTCCTCTTACAGCAAACTTTCCAAGTAAAGGTATACAAGAGCGGTCGACTTACCTAGTGGTGACAGCATACATTATCCAGGCTGCACACCACTACTCTATAATCGCCATGTTTAAATAGTCACCGCTCCTATGCCAGCGTGTGACCTCACATCCGCACATGCGCTCCCGGTCTCTATGTTAAACCGTGGGACGCAGCAATGGAATGCAAGGTCCCTCCGGAAGTGACGATCACTATCCTGGCGCTCTAATGACGTTTCCTTACCTAAACGTCTAAGCCGAGCGCACACGCGTCCACAGTGTCCGCCTCCATTATGCAAACAGAGCCGAGACGTCACGATGACACGCTCATGCGTGAATGCACCAGCAGTGGTGAGATCGTTCCATTTATTTACATGTATTATTGCCCCAGTGAATCTTGGTGTTTGGGAGCATTGACATGTTTTTTTGAACCACTGACGCCTATTGGTCAGAAAGGTAATGATTATTACCTGATCAACAGGTTGTGTACTTATTTGCTTTGTCCCCTAATCAAGGACTGTTGCATATATGTATGAAACAACACATTGGTGGGGGGTAGCCAATTCTTTTCCCTAGTGTGTTGTCAGTGAATAGATCAGCACTTAATCTGTGGCTTGGTGGTCACTTTTATATATATTTACTTTCTGCGGCAGAGTGCTTGGATCCCTCTGAGAAAAGTGGGTATCATAGTACGGCATTTTCTGTGGCAGATACTGATTTTATAGAGGTATGATGAATCCTCTTTTTAAAGAGACTAATTAAAGGTTAATTTTTAAGTGTATTTTTTGCTGTATACAGACTTATTGATCCATTAATACCATACCAGTAGCTATATTGAGTACATAATTGTTACTCTAGATTGGATCACATATTCATATCACAACCGCCTAGATAATTCCCCAGGCTGCTCGATGGACGTCTTCCTCTGACCAGATCACAGATCAGTTTATGGGGAGTTAGGGGTAAGAGACAGGGGGGGCTAGGATACACCTGGAGACAATTTGCTCAAAAACGAACAGTTTGTCGAAGAAATCCACAGTGTTATTACGAACTTTAAAACAGATCATGCAACTGACCGAACTCCAGACCCGCTCAAGTGGGAAACGCTAAAATGTGTGATACGTGGAGTTTGTATATCACATGGATCCAGACTTAAAAAAAGAGAGAGTCTATAAACAATAGTTGATCAGTTCACCAGATCCAAAGTTCATTCAGCGTCCTGCAGGATAAGGTACGGTGCTCGGACAAAGATCTCTGGGCCAACTCCCAGGTAAAACAGACTAGTATACTTAACTCCCAAGTGTCCGGCATATAACAAGAATATGTGATGAAGAGGACTGTTCACACCATAGGGATATTTTTGTAGCTTTTATTCACAGTAAAAGCATCTCATATTCTTGTTGGATACTGGACATTTGGGAGTTAAAAAAAGAGAGCTCAATAGAATTAAAAGAATTGTTGCTACAACTTGACTAGAAAGAGGCAGCAAATAAAACCACATCTAGCGATACAATTAAGGCCAAAATTTCCACTCTGCGCCATCAAATATTTTCCATTCTGGAGCAGAAGTCATTGTGCACAAGAGACAAATTTCACAAAAATACCTTTGAGTTGGTGATAAGAGTGGGAGGTTGCTGGCTAGGGCTGTACACCCCAGACACACCCAGCCTCCCGTCCTTACTCTAAACTCAAGGTCAGGGGGCATGATCTACTCTACGTCTGACATACTAGAGGAATTTAGAACTTATGCTATCTTGTATAACATTCCAACACAACGCGCACCAGGTCCCAACCAGTCACACCAAAACATTCTAGATTACCTAAACAGGAATGCGCCAGACCCTCTTGGAGAAGAGGAGACGACAGAATTAGAGGAAGGTTTTATGGACTTAGAGCTCAAAGAAGTCATTAAAAATCTTAAATCGTAAATCTGGTAAAAGTCTAGGCCCAGACAGGTTCACTCCCTGGTTTTATAAAATATGTGGTTCAGCAGAATTAACATATTTTATATTTCTTTCAGACCATTTCACTTAATATTCAGTAGGTGAAGCTTTCTTCCAAAAACTAAAAAAGATAGTGAGGAACTTCATCTGGCATGGCACTAAACCGCGTCTGAACCACTCACTACTAACCAGATCACGATTGGACGGGGGATGGGACTGTTTGATTTTAAGGCATACCATGCGGCTACAGTGGGAACTGCATCATACACCTTCTACATAACACAGACAAAATCTATGGGTGGAGATGGAACACAACTTAGCCCCGGACAGGGCACAAGGAATTTTCTGGTTGTCCCCCAAGGACAACATAGAAAATCTGGGATATCTCCAGTTCTTTTATCTTTAGCTACTGCATGACGGGGAGTTAACAGACAATTTGGGCTGACTCAGGGACCAGGGCCATTAACACCAATACTGGGTAATCCACGGTTCCCGTGCTGGTTACATGAGTCCCTCCCCACCCTGACTTCAGTGTTCATGAGAGGGGTTCCACGGGTCAGAGATGTAATTTCCCATTCTTGCTGCAGATCCCTGGCTTCCTTGCTGAATGACAGGTGAGCAGAACCCAAGCACTGGTTCCAATACTTACAACTACGTAGCTTCATAGATTCTCTGACTCTGGGATCTGAAACAGGCAGGGAGCTGACCTCTTTTGAACAGTTATGTATCCTGCGGGATGCACCAGCACATACAGTCTCAGTGATCTACAACATAGTGGTGTCTCGAGAGGTGGGAGGAGACTTGCCTGACTACGTGATACAGTGGCAGAGAGATCTGAGTTGGGTTTTCTCCTGAGAACAGTGGCTGAAATCGTTTGCACTGACGCATAAAATAACTATATCCTGTAGGATGCAGGAGTTAAACTTTAAAATATTATCCAGATGGTAGAGAACGCCTTCTAAGCTGCACAAAATTTTCCGAAAGTATCAGACACTTGTTGGAGATGCCAGATATCTGTGGGCTCAATGCTCCACATTTGGTGGACCTGCCCGGCAGTCCGGGGGCTATGGAATGATGTTTTCTCCTTTTACAATGACCTCCACCATGGGGGTGGAGCCCTCACCAGAGATAGCCGTTTTCTCCATGTTTGCAGGAGCCATCTCCAAGGCCAGGAAAAATCTGTTCTCATACTCAATGCGGCAGATCATATCTAGGCATTGGAGATCTCCATATATACTGAGGATGGTAGTTGGGAGGAGGCGATGGACACGCTGCGACGTCTTGAGGAGTTGAGAGCGTTTGACGATAAGATGGATTTGGTGTGCTTTGCTACTTGATATCCATGGCTCCAGTTTAGAGAGTCTCAACAATTTCAGCATTGGCTGGATCGAGGCATCTTATTATAAGAGACCATCCTTCGGTGGTACGAGACCCCTTGGCAGTGTGGCGATGCAGTGCGACATCATAGGTTCCACTTTCTTTCTCCCTTTTTTCTTTTTCCCCTTTATCTTTGCACCTTTTTCTTTCACCTATTTCTATTATACCTTTTATGCATTTGTTTGGCATACAATTGTTGAGCTATCAGGACACAGGTCCCACTATGGATGATTCACATTCAAGTGCATAGCAGGTGCTGAGCTTTGTCCATACACACTCATCGGACCTCTTGAGTTTGATTGAAAAACAGAGAGAGTGGTGTGTAAGGATAATTTTTAGCACTATACCTGGCTGCAAAGCACATGGAATAGATCGTTAGGATCCTAATCAAGAGGCATGTATGCTAGCAACAATTTAATAATGAGAAACCTGATGACTAGTGATGAGCGAGCATGCTTGTCACTACTCGGTACTCGCACGAGTATCGCTGTACTCGGGCTGCTCGGCGGGGACCGAGTAATCTCGCGATACTCGTGCTGTACTCGTGGTCTTCATCCCTGCATGTTGGCGCTCTTTTGAGAGCCAGCCCTCATGCAGGGATTGGCTGGCAGACCACTGCAATGCCACAGCCCTGTTAGTTGTGGAATTGCAGTGATTGGCCGGCCTGCACAGCGTGACCGAGCCTTTATATCGGCCGGCGCGCTGTGCTCTGCTCACAGCTATTCAGACAGTCAGTGTAGGGAGAGTGTCGCTGATTCAGGGAAAGCTTTGCGGCCCTTTATAGCTTTTTCAGTTGCAGGGCTGCAAACAGTGTGACCAAAAGTCCTTCTCAGGACTATTCTAGTTGTATACAGGCAGGCAGGGTATAGCCAGGTCGGAGTACAGTAGCAGAGTCCTTCTCAGGACTATTGTTGCTATATACAGGCAGGGTATAGCCAGGTCTGAATACAGGCTAGTGACCAAAAGAGTCCTTGTCAGGACTATTGTACCAGTATACAGGCAGGCAGGCAGGGTAGTGGTGACCGTATACCAGCCTTCATCATATCTGGGGCTGGTGTACACAGTGTAAAACAGTCCAGATAGTGTCTGACTTGTCTGTAATTGTCGCTCCCCAAAAAAACCTGTTAGGTTATTATTGCGTCCGTGCTTGGTTTTTAAAACCGCACGTGTGTGCCTGTTGGTGGCAGCGTACAGGTGCACTTGTGTGCAATTTCCACACACTTTGATATAACGCACAAGTAGTGAATATACACGTCAGCAGTGCACAGCATTGCAAAATGCGCAAGGGCATTGGCAAGGAACAAGGAAGTGGACGTGATGGTGGTGCAGGCAGAGGCCGAGGTCGTGGGCAAGCTCTAATTTCGCCACAACAAAGGGCCACATCTAGTCGCTCGCACGTCCTGTCCCAAATTCTTGGGGACCGCAGCAGTACACCGCTCTTGAACCAAGACCAGTGTCAACAGGTTGTTAGTTGGATAGCAGATAATGCTTCCAGTCAGATTGGCACCACCACAAACACTCTGTCTTCCACACGGTCAAGTGTCAGTAGCCGTGATACTGCACCGCACATTTCTGAACCTGATCCTCCTTCCTACCACCAGGCTGAGTACACGTCCTCCTCGGACATTAATGATCCCACACTTGGACACTCGGAAGAGCTGTTCACGTTTCCATTCACACATTCTGGCCTCTCGCCAGCTCATATTGAAGTGGGTCATGAGGAGATCGTCTGTACAGATGGCCAAATATTTGAGCAGCCACGTTCTCACGAAGTTGGCAACGTGTCTCAACAAGTGGTGGACGATGATGAGACACAATTGTCAGCAAGTCAGGAGGAGGAGCAGGGTGCGGAAGAGGAAGACGACGTGGTGGATGATCCAGTAACTGACCCAACCTGGCAGGAGGATATGCAGAGCGAGGACAGCAGTGCACAGGGGGAGGGAGGCGTAGCATCACAACAGGTAGTAAGAAGCAGGGTGGTGGCCCCAGGCAGAAGTCAGGCAACCGTTCTCCGGAACAACACGACGACACAAGCTGCCTGTACAAATGTTAGGTCTTCCCGAGTCTGGCAGTTTTTTAAGTTGGATCCAGATGATTCAAAAAAGGCCATTTGCAACACCTGCCGTGCCAGCATCAGCAGGGGTACCAAAACTAGCAGCCTGACCACCACCAGCATGATCAGGCACATGTCAGCCAAGCACCCGACTTTGTGGGAAGTACAACAGAGTCGAGGAGCAGTGCTTGCTGATGTCACTGCTACGTCTTCGCTGGTTGTGCATGCGAGCCAATCCTCTGTCCATGCTGCCTGCGAACAAGCCTCCTCCACTCCTGCACCTGCAGTTGCCTACGCAGAAAGAACACCATCATCAAGCACGTCCTTGTCCCAGCGCAGCGTTCAGTTATCCATTCAGCAAACCTTTGAACGCAGGCGCAAATACACTGCCAACACCCCACATGCCACAGTTCTAAATGCTAACATTTCGCGACTGCTTGCGCTGGAAATGTTGCCTTTTAGGCTGGTGGAGACAGAAGCATTCCGTGACCTGATGGCGGCAGCTGTCCCACGTTACTCGGTCCCCAGCCGCCACTATTTCTCCCGGTGTGCCGTCCCCGCGTTGCATAACCACGTGTCACAAAACATCACACGTGCCCTGAACAACGCTGTTTCACCCAAGGTCCACCTAACCACAGACACGTGGACAAGTGCTTGTGGGCAAGGCCGCTACATCTCGTTGACGGCACACTGGGTTAATATTGTGGAAGCTGGGACCCAGTCTGAGCGAGGGACGGAACACGTCCTTCCCACACCAAGGTTTGCAGGCCCTACCTCAGTCAGTGTTTCACCCACACTCTACAGCTCCGGAATGTCATGCTCTTCAGCCTCCTCCTCCTCCTGCGCATCCTCATCCAATGTGCCCTCCACACCAGTCACAAGCTGGAAGCACTGCAGCACTGCCTCGGCGAAGCGGCAACAGGCTGTGCTGAAGCTAATCTGCATAGGTGACAAACCCCACAATGCAGAAGAGCTGTGGACAGCTCTGAAACAGCAGGCAGATCACTGGCTCACACCTCTGAACCTAAAGCCAGGAAAGGTCGTGTGTGACAATGGCCGGAACCTGGTGGCGGCTTTGAGGCGAGGCCAGCTGACACATGTTCCATGCGTGGCCCATGTGCTCAACCTCGTGGTTCAGCGGTTTATAAAGTCATACCCAGAGCTGTCTGATCTGCTGGTAAAAGTTCGCCGCCTGTCTGCACATTTTCGAAAGTCACCTACTGCTTCAGCCGGCCTTGCCGGCTTTCAGCGCCGTTTGCATCTTCCGGCTCACAGACTGGTGTGTGATGTCCCCACGCGTTGGAATTCAACTCTGCACATGTTGGTCAGGATATCTGAGCAGAAGAGGGCAGTTGTTGAGTACCTGCATCACCTAAGCCGTCGGGAAATGGGTCAAACTCCACACATAACACCTGAGGAGTGGAGATGGATGTCAGACCTATGTACCATCCTCCAAAACTTTGAGGACTCCACCAAGATGGTGAGTGGTGATGACGCCATTATTCGCGTCACCATACCGCTACTCTGCCTTCTAAAACGGTCTCTGCTGAAAAACAAACATGATGCATTGCAGGCGGAGCGCGATGAGTTGCAGCAAGAAACAGTAGTGGGTGTGGGTGATAACACACAGCCCAGCCTCGTCTCATCACAACGTGCAGTGGAGGACTATGACGAGGAGGAGGATGAAGACATGGAGCAACTCTCCGGCCAAATTGAGGATATGACATGCACACCAGTCATATCCTCGGTTCAGCGTGGCTGGCCAGAAGACAGGGTAGATGAGGAGGAGGAGGAGGAGGAGGAGGACAGCATGTTCAGTCATCTTGTTGGTCAGGCTACTGAAGTCCTGGCTGTTAAGAGTCTGGCGCACATGGCTGACTTTATGGTAAGCTGCCTGTCTCGTGACCCTCGCGTTAAGAACATCTTGGCCGACAATCATTACTGGTTGGTAACACTGTTAGACCCACGCTACAAGGAGAACTTTTTGTCTCTTATTCCCGTGGAGGAGAGGTCAACCAAAATGCAGCAGTTTCGGAAGGCCATACTCACGGAAGTAGGCAAAGCATTCCCCTCACAAAACGCTAGCGGC
This sequence comes from Anomaloglossus baeobatrachus, assembly GCF_048569485.1. Lineage (NCBI taxonomy): Eukaryota > Metazoa > Chordata > Amphibia > Anura > Aromobatidae > Anomaloglossus > Anomaloglossus baeobatrachus. The sequence continues at coordinate 488,452,981 of NC_134358.1, forward strand.
ATAGGTCATGAATCAGTGGACAACCGAGGCGTACAGCCGAGAGAGGCACAAGTCCAATCCGCCAGAGGTAGGGGAACAGTCTTTAAGATGTGGGACAGTTTTCTCAGCCCCTCACGTACCACAGCCCCTGAGGTGCGGGGTAGTGCCACAAGAAATCCTAAGTTTGCCCAGATGCTGAAGGAGTACCTTGCAGATCGAACAACTGTACTCCGACATTCCTCTGTGCCTTACAATTCTTGGGTATCCAAGCTGGACACGTGGCATGAATTGGCTCTCTACGCCTTGGAAGTCCTGGCCTGCCCTGCTGCTAGCGTTTTGTCAGAGCGTGTTTTTAGTGCCGCAGGTGGAATCATTACAGATAAACGCACCCGCCTGTCAACTGAAAATGCTGACAGGCTGACTCTGATCAAGATGAACAAGGGTTGGATTGGGCCAGACTTCACCACACCACCAGAAAATGAGAGCGGAATTTAAAGTTTGCCATGTACCTCCACTCACCCATGGGTACACACTTCTGGACTTTGGATAATCGCTGGACTGCTCCTCCTTCTCCTCATGCGCCACCATGATGATGACCGTTACAAATTGCAATACTTAGGCCTTTGTTTCAGGTATACCCCCAGTGGTAAATTTTTTCGCCCATTCTTTGCAGAATGGACATTACAACGACAGGAGACCCGCTCCTTTGCAATGAGAACAATGTTTTGAGGCCCTCATGCACGTCTCTACCCAGGGACAACGTGGAGCCTCCCAATTTTTGGCTGCCCTGCCTAAGGGCTATACTATAATACACCCACTTCCTTAAAATGGACACTTAATGTTTTGAGGCCCTCATGCACGTCTCTACCCAGGGACAACGTGGAGCCTCCCAATTTTTGGCTGCCCTGCCTAAGGGCTATACTATAATACACCCACTTCCTTAAAATGGACACTTAATGTTTTGAGGCCCTCATGCACGTCTCTACCCAGGGACAACGTGGAGCCTCCCAATTTTTGGCTGCCCTGCCTAAGGGCTATACTATAATACACCCACTTCCTTAAAATGGACACTTAATGTTTTGAGGCCATCATGCACGTCTCTATCCAGGGACAATGTGGAGCCTCCCAATTTTTGGCTGCCCTGGCAAAGGGCTATACTGAAATAGACCCACTTCCTTACAATGGGCACTTCAGGTTTACAGGCCATCATGCACGTCTCTATCCAGGGACAATGTGGAGCCTCCCAATTTTTGGCTGCCCTGGCAAAGGGCTATACTGAAATAGACCCACTTCCTTACAATGGGCACTTCAGGTTTACAGGCCATCATGCACGTCTCTATCCAGGGACAATGTGGAGCCTCCCAATTTTTGGCTGCCCTGGCAAAGGGCTATACTGAAATAGACCCACTTCCTTACAATGGGCACTTCAGGTTTACAGGCCATCATGCACGTCTCTATCCAGGGACAATGTGGAGCCTCCCAATTTTTGGCTGCCCTGGCAAAGGGCTATACTGAAATAGACCCACTTCCTTACAATGGGCACTTCAGGTTTAAAGGCCATCATGCACGTCTCTATCCAGGGACAATGTGGAGCCTCCCAATTTTTGGCTGCCCTGGCAAAGGGCTATACTGAAATAGACCCGCTTCCTTACAATGGGCACTTCAGGTTTAAAGGCCATCATGCACGTCTCTATCCAGGGACAATGTGGAGCCTCCCAATTTTTGGCTGCCCTGGCAAAGGGCTATACTGAAATAGACCCACTTCCTTACAATGGGCACTTCAGGTTTAAAGGCCATCATGCACGTCTCTATCCAGGGACAATGTGGAGCCTCCCAATTTTTGGCTGCCCTGGCAAAGGGCTATACTGAAATAGACCCACTTCCTTACAATGGGCACTTCAGGTTTACAGGCCATCATGCACGTCTCTATCCAGGGACAATGTGGAGCCTCCCAATTTTTGGCTGCCCTGGCAAAGGGCTATACTGAAATAGACCCACTTCCTTACAATGGGCACTTCAGGTTTACAGGCCATCATGCACGTCTCTATCCAGGGACAATGTGGAGCCTCCCAATTTTTGGCTGCCCTGGCAAAGGGCTATACTGAAATAGACCCACTTCCTTACAATGGGCACTTCAGGTTTAAAGGCCATCATGCATGTCTCTATCCAGGGACAATGTGGAGCCTCCCAATTTTTGGCTGCCCTGGCAAAGGGCTATACTGAAATAGACCCACTTCCTTACAATGGGCACTTCAGGTTTAAAGGCCATCATGCACGTCTCTATCCAGGGACAATGTGGAGCCTCCCAATTTTTGGCTGCCCTGGCAAAGGGCTATACTGAAATAGACCCACTTCCTTACAATGGGCACTTCAGGTTTAAAGGCCATCATGCACGTCTCTATCCAGGGACAATGTGGAGCCTCCCAATTTTTGGCTGCCCTGGCAAAGGGCTATACTGAAATAGACCCACTTCCTTACAATGGGCACTTCAGGTTTAAAGGCCATCATGCATGTCTCTATCCAGGGACAATGTGGAGCCTCCCAATTTTTGGCTGCCCTGGCAAAGGGCTATACTGAAATAGACCCACTTCCTTACAATGGGCACTTCAGGTTTAAAGGCCATCATGCACGTCTCTATCCAGGGACAATGTGGAGCCTCCCAATTTTTGGCTGCCCTGGCAAAGGGCTATATTGAAATAGACCCACTTCCTTACAATGGGCACTTCAGGTTTAAAGGCCATCATGCACGTCTCTATCCAGGGACAATGTGGAGCCTCCCAATTTTTGGCTGCCCTGGCAAAGGGCTATACTGAAATAGACCCACTTCCTTACAATGGGCACTTCAGGTTTAAAGGCCATCATGCACGTCTCTATCCAGGGACAATGTGGAGCCTCCCAATTTTTGGCTGCCCTGGCAAAGGGCTATACTGAAATAGACCCACTTCCTTACAATGGGCACTTCAGGTTTACAGGCCATCATGCACGTCTCTATCCAGGGACAATGTGGAGCCTCCCAATTTTTGGCTGCCCTGGCAAAGGGCTATACTGAAATAGACCCACTTCCTTACAATGGGCACTTCAGGTTTAAAGGCCATCATGCACGTCTCTATCCAGGGACAATGTGGAGCCTCCCAATTTTTGGCTGCCCTGGCAAAGGGCTATACTGAAATAGACCCACTTCCTTACAATGGGCACTTCAGGTTTACAGGCCATCATGCACGTCTCTATCCAGGGACAATGTGGAGCCTCCCAATTTTTGGCTGCCCTGGCAAAGGGCTATACTGAAATAGACCCACTTCCTTACAATGGGCACTTCAGGTTTAAAGGCCATCATGCACGTCTCTATCCAGGGACAATGTGGAGCCTCCCAATTTTTGGCTGCCCTGGCAAAGGGCTATACTGAAATAGACCCACTTCCTTACAATGGGCACTTCAGGTTTAAAGGCCATCATGCACGTCTCTATCCAGGGACAATGTGGAGCCTCCCAATTTTTGGCTGCCCTGGCAAAGGGCTATACTGAAATAGACCCACTTCCTTACAATGGGCACTTCAGGTTTAAAGGCCATCATGCACGTCTCTATCCAGGGACAATGTGGAGCCTCCCAATTTTTGGCTGCCCTGGCAAAGGGCTATACTGAAATAGACCCACTTCCTTACAATGGGCACTTCAGGTTTAAAGGCCATCATGCACGTCTCTATCCAGGGACAATGTGGAGCCTCCCAATTTTTGGCTGCCCTGGCAAAGGGCTATACTGAAATAGACCCACTTCCTTACAATGGGCACTTCAGGTTTACAGGCCATCATGCACGTCTCTATCCAGGGACAATGTGGAGCCTCCCAATTTTTGGCTGCCCTGGCAAAGGGCTATACTGAAATAGACCCACTTCCTTACAATGGGCACTTCAGGTTTACAGGCCATCATGCACGTCTCTATCCAGGGACAATGTGGAGCCTCCCAATTTTTGGCTGCCCTGCCTAAGGGCTATACTATAATACACCCACTTCCTGACAATGGACACTTAATGTTTTGAGGCCCTCATGCACGTCTGTATGCAGGGGCATTGGTGAACCTCACAATTTTGGACTGCCCTGGCAAAGGAAAATACTACAAAGACTCACTTCCTCAAAATGGGCACATTAGACTCAAGAGGCCTTCATGTACGTCTCTTCTCAGGGACATCGGAGTGCCACACAATGTTTTCACGTAAAATCTTTCATGTATTAATTTCAAAAAGTAACATACACCAGCTCTATCTCACTATTGGGTATGTGCCCTTAACATTTCCGCCATGAAAAATCATTTTGGGGTCATTTTGGAAGGTTTTCTGGTGAGTCCGTAAAAATGGCGTAAAACGCGGACAAAATTGTTCACAGCTGTGACTTTTCAGTGATAAATGCTTCAAGGGGTCTTCCCCATGCTGTTGCCATGTCATTTGAGCACTCTTCTGAGACTTTTGTGCCATTTTTAGGGTTTCTCCATGCTGCCGGGGGGTCATTTCACAAAAATACTCGGGTCTCCCATAGGATAACATTGGGCTCGTTGCTCGGCCCGAGTACACGAGTATCTTGGGAGGCTCGGCCCGAGCTTCGAGCACCCGAGCTTTTTAGTACTCGCTCATCACTACTGATGACCAGTTCACTTTCAAAGTTTAGGGATTTTAAAGGGAACCTGTCAGGTGCAATATGCACCCAGTACCACAAGCAGTTCTGGGTGTATATTGCTAATCCCTGCCTAACCGTCCTTGTATACAGTAGCATAGATAAAGAGATCTTTAGAAAAAGTATTTCTAAGGATCTTTTAACTTTTGCTAATGAGCGCGGGGACTAGTCCCAAGGGCGTTATATTCCCCGACTAGTCTAGCCTCTTAGCATGTTAGCACGCCCACGGTGATGCTATTCAATTCAGCATCACTAGCGGTAACGTGCATAATTATGTTCACTGTGACCATGCTTTTGAATGCCGGGCACTTCCAAACATGCGCAGTATAAAGCCGGGTGTACGCGTCCTCGTTTCAGAGAGGTCTGCTGTGCATCACTGGAAATTCCGGGGCATTCAGAAGATCGGTCACAGCGAACACAGATATGCGCCTCACCGCCAGTTATGCTGTATTGAATAGTATGTTAGTACGCCCCTGTGGGCGTACTAACATGCTAAAAGGGTGGACTAGTTTGGGGATAGAACACCCTTAGGACTAGTCCCCACGATCATGAGCATGAGATAAAAAATCTTTAGAAATACTTTCTCTAAAGATCCCTTTATATATGCTAGTGTATACAGGGACGGTTAGGCAGGGATTAGCAATATGCACCCAGAACTGCTCGTGATTCTGGCTGCATATTGCACCTGACAGGTTCCCTTTAAGTCAGTCTGATATTGGCATAAAGTGTATCCATGTTGTGGGTCATAAATCCAAGTGTTAGATCGTGTCAGTGACTTGAAAGCTACTAGATTGAATTCACAGATTTTTCCATTCTTAAAGTGGTTCTCTCAACTTTCAATACTCAGGAGCTCACTGCTCCCTTCTTACCAGAGGGGCGGTATGCTCGTGAAGATTGATAGTTCTTTTTGGCAGCATGGCTGACCTTTCAGCGCAAACTACTTTCTCTCCGATGCTACAAGCAGAGGCACATTTGTTTCTGCAGCATTAGAAGTGGACAGGGTCACTTCAGAACAGTGCTTGCAAGCTGTTTAGTAAATAGCTTGTAAGCACACACTCCTTGCCACCTAAACTCGACAGCAAGCAGTTAACTATAGGACAGAATTCTAAAAAATAAATTTGTATAGGAGTCAAAATTCCAAAGTTGCCCATTTTTCAGTAATAAGACTTTTAAAGCTTTTTTTCCACCAGGTTTATCTAGCTCTTTTCTTATGATATCTTTACATTGCATTGTTTTCCAGTCGTCAAAAATATATATTTTTCAAGCAGAAGACACTTCAGGAATTGCTTCTTGTCTTTGGTATGTTGACCATTTTTGGTCACTCCCTGAAGCTCTTTGTTGAGGTTTGTTTTTTTTATTTTTTTACCACCAATGTTTTTGGTTAAATATTTTTTTAATTTTTTTTGGACATTTTATATTTCATGGGTTTTTCCAATCTATTAGGCAATGAATAAAATACAAGAGAAAACTACAAAATGAGCATATACCATATAGTAACTAAATAAATAGTAGTAATACATGTAAGTAACGTTGGGTACTTAGTTAATACTGTTTAATAAAAAAGAGTAAAAGCTATCCCACCGTGACAAGGTGTACCCATTGGGACGGTGCTACTCTAGTATTAAAATCTTACCTTGTGTCAGTGACATCAATGTGAATAAGGGCAGAGAAGGACAGGACCCGTCTGCAGCCCATCTTCCCGTAGGCGGGAACCTATGTAGATGAAATGTCTAGCTGAGAGAGACTACAACCCTATTTGTACAAAGTACAAAAAATATAGAAATACAAAAAAAAGAAAATGAGCCAGGGCATAATTTGGTATATGGTCAATATTACTATTGCACACTGACACCGTGGCCATTTTGTAGACAAAACCTAAGATAAAAACACAAAATGAGCAAATAAAAGATGGATCATACACAGTATCTTTGAAAGTCTCAAGTGTTTAATAAACTCTCAAAAGATAATTTTTCCAAATAGGAAGATTCTTGAGTATTTTTTTTTATCACTTTTTTCCTGCGTTTGTATGAGAGGAGCTGCCCAATAAACACCGGAAAATAATTGTCAGTGTAGATTCAATCTGATTTGTAGTTATTGTTAAGTTTCCTCAAAAAGTTTACTTATCTACCCCATGTACAAATGTCCTGTAACAAGTTTTAAAAATGATCAAATGCTCTTGCCTATGATGAGGTACAATCACCCTAAAACACTGTGTCTGCAAATTGAGGTTCTGATCTCGCATAAATCCTAAGTCATATGATAAGGCTCATTAAAGGGTCACTTTTGACTTTTAGGATTGCTACTTCCAATAGGTGGCGCTTGAGTTCATCTACTTCCTCGCTGAAGAGACAATTTGCACATTTCCCAGAGGAGCATTGTGGCTTAAAGTCTCCTCACCACTGGCATGCAGGAATTATGTGTCAGTCTCCGCAAGGAGAATAGCTTCCCCTTTAGACCTCATCTTAGCCTCTCATAGAACAAAATTAGATCTCATACTTTGCACTGATGAGGGAAAACCAACTCGAAACACTGTGTCTGCAAATAGAGGTTCTGATCTGGCATAAATCATAAGTCATATGACAAGACTCATTAAAGGGTCACTTTTGACTTTTAGAATTGCTACCTCCAATAGGTGGCACTAGAGTTCATCTACTTCCTCACTGAAGCGACAATTTACCTATGTCATTAATTTGTAAACTTTCCTGATTTGTAAACTTTCCTCTGTAATACAAAATCTTGTGAATATATATTTTTTGGGTAATCATAATCAATAAAGATATCAATATAAATGTTTTGCCCTTTGACACAAGCTCTACTAGGTGCTTTGCATATCCACGGTGTCCTCATATACCTTCATTTCTGTATTCGAGACCACTTTACACAATGTCTTTAAATATAAGAGAATGGAAGTCTCATCTGACAGTGTTGGTGTATTTGTAACAGGTTTTGCCGCTTGTGCTGTAAGTGTATTTTTACTTTTATGAAGTGGCAGCACCTGCTAAGTAACATACAATTAGACAGAAAGTTTCTTTATATTTTAGTTTCTTATAAACCTTTGTTCTTAATACGTATAGACCAATCATAAACTATCGCAAACTCTTTTTTTTCTCCTATAGCAATAATCTGAAGAAAACACTGAATGCTATACTTTCTGTTGTGATTGTCTAAGAGCAATAAATATCACAATTAACATTATTTTGCTATTGTATAGGTGTCATCTGAAACATTTTATTTTATCCTGATTTTCCACTCCTCTCCATCTGTGTACAAGCCGGTAAAAGTTTTTTTTTCTCCTACCATTGAAGCTGTTAGCCGCCGCACTTAGTAGAGTTTTTATTGAATGTCTGTATTATTGTGTAACACAGAAAAGTCACTCACCACTTTCCTTTAGATTGCTGCTAAAATTACGTTCCTTGAGTTGCATTTTCAAAGGAAAAATGACACATATTGATCTTGAGTCTTGGGAGCAGAGTTCAGAATGCCGGTGGAGAGGCTAATTGCACAATTAATTTAGACACTTCAAGTTGAAGAAATGTTGAATTGTGAGTCACGGGTACTTTTAGCCGCACGTTCTAAAACACATTGATTGATTACCCCGTGGTTACCAGCACCAAAACTTCAATGAAAACTAGCTACTTTAACCTAAATAAAGATATTTTAGTACTTATTGTAAGTAGCAGATTGATGCATCTTCCATTTCTGAGCGTTGTATGGTTTAGATGGTACTTGTGGAGTTTCAGCCTATGTGCGTGTTTAGTGGAGGTGAATGCCAAATGCTTTTCAACACTTCCATTAGACTGCAGGAATAGATCTATGGTAACAACATGTTTATCTGGTATTTTGCATTTCAATAGCATTAGAGTATTCTTTCCCTCTCGCTAATACAATGTAGGCAGATGAAAGGGTAGAACCGTTACTTTGAAAATCATGTTTATGACAGAATAATTTCAGACATTGAATATTTGTCACAGTAAATGGTGAAATACTGGGGTGTCTTTGCTTTCTTGAAAGTATCAGAGATAGTTGGAAAAAAAATCACAAATGACAATTGGAAAAATGGACCCTAACAAAATTCGGGATAAAACATGCGGTTCAAATCACCGCCATGACAGCTGTGACTACTAAAGCTACTTGTGATTTTTATTTTTTTTTACATCCTTAACAAATGTAATGGAAGACTTTAAATGTTGTATACTGTATGTAATTGACCAGTTTGCACAAAGACTGCAATACTACATAAAAACAAAAAAGTGAGCCGGAGTATGAGATCGTATACATGGAACTTGTGAGACCATGTTCACACTGGCCATGAGACAAAGAGAAACCAAGGAAAAAAAATGTGAAAACATACCCTGCTGTAACTAAATAAAAGCATAGTGCATATAAACATAGGGTACTTAGTAAACACTGTTTTTGATCAAAAAAAGCATAAAGCTATCCCACCAAACGTCAAGGTGTACCCAGTTGGGATAGTACCTACACTCTCTAATATTAAAACCTTACCATGGGTCTAAAATAGGCCTCAATGTGGCTAAGGGCTGAGAGCGACCGGGTCCCAACAGGACACACACAGTCAGGGGGATTCACAGAATGAAATGTCCAGCTCGCTGAGAAGGGGGCCACTCCCTGTTTGTACTGAATACAAAAAAACTACATAAAAACAATACTGCAATACTAGTAGCAGCTGGTACGGAGATGGACAAGACATATGGACAGACGTTCATGAAGTGAGACAACTCCTGTGTTAAATCTAAGAAATCTAATTTTAATAATTAATATTTTGAGTCTGTATTGAGTGCATATAAGCTGACATTGCTTTGCCTAGGTATAATTTTGGAACAGGGCTTACACCATGTGTATACCAGGATTCCCTAAAATGGACAAAGCCAGGTTCTAGTAGCCATATAATTATCCATCATATGACACACAAGGGGGGGTCATTCCACTCTAAAGGGTCGACACTGTAGCAGCACACGTGAGAGCTGCAGCACATGTTCTAGGCCTCAGCAGAAGCAAAGACACCCTGATGGAGGACATCTCCAAAGCCTACAGCATGACTCAATCCATCCAAGATCCAGGTATGGATGAAGAAGAAACAAACTTTACGGATTTATTAAGAGAAGTGGACTATTATTTACTATAACCCTCAAACAAGCCATCACATAAGGTAAAAGGAACATACTTTTCCTTTTCTGTAACTAATCATCATACAATGAACTCTTATTATTGTCAGTCAATTTTTATTCTATATAAAATACTGTACATTTTTTATTTTTAAATTTTGAAGTCTTTCTTGTGGCTCATTGCATACTTAAAAATATAAGAAAGGCATATAGTTTTTACACCTTGTAAAGAGCAGAGCATAAGGGAAAGCTAGACTTCTATATATAGCAGAGATATACAACTATATACAGTACATTTATTGATATTAATGACCATTTTTATGAGTGGGTATGATCAGTTTATAGGTCTGGGTACTCAACTTGATAACTGGCTTTAAAGTAAATCAAGAATAGCTCTTTCTTTGAATTTATCTGTTCTCTAAGGAAATCAACATTAAAGGGGTATTCCCATCTCTAAAATCATAGACCCAATATGTAGTAGGTGTAATAATAATAATAATATTAGCAAATACCTCCAATTAGAAATGTAGTGTAGTTCTCCTGATTCACTATGCTGCTTCCCTCATCTTCAAGGCATTGCAGGACCTTAGGTATCCACGGTTACGACCACATATATATAGTCAGAGTTAGTTAGCTAGTTAGTAGCTAATGGTCATAACCATCGATACCTAAGGTCCTGCAATGCCCTGAATAAGAGGTAAGTGACATAGTGAATCAGAAGAACCATACTACATTTCTAATTGGAAGTATTTGCTAATATTATTATTACACCTACTACATATTGGGATAAGATTGTGGAGATGGGACTAGCCCTTTAAGTTTTTATGATCCAATCAACTAATATACTTAATCGGAAAAATACCTATAGTCGGAGGTACGTGTATTAGAATGACGCCCCCAAGAAACAGGGCCCTCTCCCCTCTGCACCAGAGGGTCTCTAGTAGTTTGCTTGTTGTCATTTTTATTTGTGTTTTTTTCTCATGTACAGCACCACAAAATAAATGGTGCTTTAAAAATAAATAATAATAATAATAATATTATGGCCTATCAAGCAGTACAAATAATTTAATGGGAAATGTAATGATTACAATTTTTGCCATAGATAAGTACTACTTAACCCCTTAACGACCGCGGGCCGTAAAATTACGTCCTAGCGGTGATAATGTTACTGCCCGCAGTCTGCGATCGGCACACATCTCAGCTGATTTTCACAGCTGAGATGTGTGCCTGGTAGGCATGAGCAGAATCGTTATCTGCTCGTGCCGTTTAACCCCTTAAATGGCGCTGTCAATATGTGACAGCGCCATTATAAGCGCGATCGCGGTAAACTTTTACTTACCGCCCGATACCGGAAGTCACGTGACGCGATCACGTGACTTCCGTTAGTTGTCATGGTAGCACAGGGTCATGTGATGACTCCTGTACTACACATTTATTGCTTTCACTTTCGCTGTGCCAGCGGCACAGCAAAAGAGAAAGAGAGCATATCTGCTGTTTACAGCTGTATAGCTGTGATCAGCAGATAGTGCAGAGCGATCGGAATGCTGATCGCAATAGCCCCCTAGGGGGACTAGTAAAATAAAAAAAAAAGTTAAAAAAGTTTTAAAAAATTAAAAAAAAACAAAAAACCTAAAAGTTCAAATCACTCCCCATTCGCCCCATTGAAAATTAAAGGGTTAAAAAAATAAAAAATATACACACATTTGGAATCGCTGCGTTCAGAAACGCCCGATCTATCAAAATATAAAATCAATTAATCTGATCAGTATACGGCATAGCGGCAAAAAAATTCCAAACGCCAAAACGACGTTTTTTTTTGTCGCCGCAACGTTTGCGCAAAATGCTATAAGGGGCGATCAAAGCGTAGCATCTGCGCAAAAATGGTACAGTTAAAAACGTCAGCTCAAGACACAAAAAATAAGCCATCACTGAGCCATAGATCCCGAAAAATGAGAACGCTACGGGTCACGGAATATGGCGTAATACGTGCGCCACTTTTTTCGGTCAAACTTCTGATTTTTTTTAACCCCTTATATAAAAGTAAACCTATACATATTTGGTGTCTACGAACTCGCACTGACCTGAGGCATCACACCCATACATCAGTTTTACCATATAGTGAACACAGTGAATAAAATATCTCAAAAACAATAGTGCTATCGCACTTTTTTTGCAATTTTTCTGCATTTGGAATTTTTTGTCGTTTTCCAGTACACTATATGGTAAAACTTATGGTTTCATTTAAAAGTACAGCTCGTTCCGCAAAAAATGAGCCCTCACATGACCATATTGACTGAAAAATAAAAAAGTTACGTCTCTCAGAAAAAGAATGGCGAAAAAAAAAACGGAAAGCGAAAAATCGACCGGTCGTGAAGGGGTTAAAGAGGACATGTCATCAAAAGTGGATGGTTTTTGCTCTTAAATTGTTCCAACTACTCCTGAGTATTCATTTTTTTTTGTTGTTTTTTTTTAATCCGCTATACAGTCCCAGAAGATATGGACCTTTTTATTTTGTGCTTCTTTATATGTGTAACAACAATCCAGGAGCGGACCCACAGGATCGTGCACCAGACTCCCCCGAGGGAGCAACCACAAGCTAACCCCTATACAGAGACTGTTGGGCGCAACCCCAGAGGGCCTAAATGCACGGCATCCAGGATCAGCGGAGTAGACTGGATAGTGTCCTGTTCGGGTCTACAGGTGAGACAGTAACTGGCCCAAGATAGGTGCAGGCTGGCGAGATTAGATGGAGACCAGAGCTGAAGACAGGTGCAGGCTGGCGGGATCAGGTGGAGATCACAGCAGACGGTCACGGGAGGTAGCAGGCAAGTGAAGGCGACTTAGAGAGACAGAAAGATGGACGTTTTCAGACTGGCTCTCAGGATCTGCAGGCAGAGACAGAGTTAATCAGAGAACAAGGCACAGAAGCACCTGAACAACTAGCACAAGAGACAAAGATACAGGGACACATTGAAGAAGCACCACCCAATGTAAAAAGAAGCCTTAAGTACCCAGTACGTGTCAGAGGTCAGCAGAGCAATATCCGGGTTAAGTGATGCTGGCCCTTTAAGAAATGGTCCTAGTGCGCATGTTCGAACCCCGAGACTCGGATGCCAGAGCAGGAGACACAGGAGAGGAAGCAGAGTGAAGGTGCGCAGGAGCCCAAGTGAGAACGAGGCACGACGCTGGAACCTGCGGGTAGGGGGCGCAGGCGGCGCCAGTGGAGGAGAACGGGCACAGCAGCCAGGAGCAGGGCTCATGGGGACCAGAACAGTGAGTGACGGGTGGTGCAACCACCCCAGAGGTGTGGCAATATGGTCTGTACCAAATGGCATGGTTCACAAAGTAATAATTCAAAACACGCCCACAGAGAATCTTGAGAGCCAGGGCCTCTTGGGAAAGACCTTAAGTAAAAAGGCCCATATCTTTATGACCATAGATTCTAAAAAAATGTGAATACTTAGTGGAGTAATGAGAATACAATAAATTAAGAGTATAACCTGGCTAGTTTTGAATTGGTGACAGGTCCTCTTTAAATCACAGCCAGGCAACAGCATTTACTATTGGCAAAATCAACCAATGGACACAAATGGAAGTGTTTACAGATGGATGAATTCCACTTAGGTATACATTTTAAAGCATGGCCCATGGCCAATGCTACTTACAAGCTGTAGCTTTTTGGTTTTAATGTATCTCCACGATATTGTATTAAGAATTATCCAATAAATTTGCAGATATTAAGCTGAATCTGAAGCTGGATTTTTCATCTTTTTTCACTTAAATATGAGTAGTTTGTGTTTTATGTAAATACACTACTAACAAAAAGGGGGTATTTGGCTTTCCTGTGAAATTTCAGGATGATCCTAAAATGTACTCTAACTTTTTCAGGTGAAGTTGATGTGACCTTCTTTAAACTTTTGAATGCACATGTCCAGGGCCGGCGTCAGCACCCGGCATACCCGGGCAAATGCCGGGGCCCTGGAGAGCTGGGGGGGCCCACTCGGCCTCGTCACTTAAGCTGCCCCCGGGCCGGGCCCACTCTCCTTCAGTTCTGCTGCCCCCGGGCCGAGTTCCGGGGACCGCAGTTTTCGGCAGGAAACTGTGGCTGCTGTCCCTTAGCTAGTTTCACACTTGCGTTGCAAAAAGTGTGATAATAAAGGCCACGGATTCCAGTGAAAGTTTCCTTTAGCCGAGAGAGAGAGAGAGCCCTCATCATCACCGCGCACATCCCGACATCACCGCACACATCCCGACATTACCGCACACACCCCGACATTACCGCGCACACCCCGACATTACCGCACACACCCCGACATCACCGCACACCTCCCGACATCACCGCACACCTCCCGACATTACCACACACACCCCGACATCACCGCACACATACCGACATCAACGCACACACCCCGACATCACCGCACACATCCCGACATCCCCGCACACACCCCGACATTACCGCACACACCCCGACATCACCGTACACACCCCGACATCACCGCACATACCTCGACATCACCGCACATACCCCGACATCACCGCACACACCCCGACATCACCACACACATCCCGACATTACTGCCCTCATCTTCACCGCACATATCCCGACATTACTGCCCTCATCTTCACCGCACACATCCAGACATTACCGCCCTCATCTTCACCGCACACATCCAGACATTACCGCCCACATCTTCACCGCACACACCTCGACATCAACGCACAGATCCCGACATCCCCGCACACATCCCAACACTACAGCCCTCATCATCACCGCACACACACCAGCACTACCGCACCCATCATTACCGCACACACACACACACCGGCATTACCTCAGTGACGTCCCGCTGGCAGCACGATTCAGTTCAGTTGCTGCGTGGAGCTCACAGGAGTGGCGGTGTTCTACTGCAGCTCCTGTCAGCTTCATGTAGCAGAGCTGGATGCGGGACCTCATGTGGATTACGCCGAACCTGGAGGGGTATTTGGGGATTTTAACCCCTTCACGACCGGCCGATTTTTCGCTTTCCGTTTTTTTTTTCGCCACTCTTTTTCTGAGAGACGTAACTTTTTTATTTTTCAGTCAATATGGTCATATGAGGGCTCATCTTTTGCGGAACGCGCTGTACTTTTAAATGAAACCATCAGTTTTACCATATAGTGTACTGGAAAACGGCAAAAAAATTCCAAATGCAGAAAAATTGCAAAAAAAGTGCGATAGCACTATGGTTTTTGAGATATTTTATTCACTGTGTTCACTATATGGTAAACTTGATGTGTGGGTGTGATGCCTCAGGTCAGTGCGAGTTTGTAGACACCAAATATGTATAGGTTTACTTTTATATAAGGGGTTAAAAAAAATCGGAAGTTTGTCCGAAAAAAGTGGCGCACGTTTTATGCCATATTCCGTGACCCATAGCGTTCTCATTTTTCGGGATCTATGGCTCAGTGACGGCTTATTTTTTGCGTCTTGAGCTGACTTTTTTAACGGTACCATTTTTGCGCAGATGCTACGTTTTGATCGCCTCTTATTGCATTTTGCGCAAAAGTTGTGGCGACAAAAAAACGTCGTTCTGGTGTTTGGAATTTTTTTGCCGCTATACCGTATACTGAACTTTTTTTAACTTTTTTTTTTATTTTACTAGTCCCCCTAAGGGGCTATTGCGATCAGCAATCCAATCGCTCTGCAGTATCTGCTGATCACAGCTACAAGGCTGTAAACAGCAGATACGCTCTCATTCTCTTTTGCTGTGCCGCTGGCACAGCGAAAGTGAAAGCAAGTCAGGTGTAATACAGGAGTCATCACATGACCCTGTGCTACCATGACAACTATCGGAAGTCACGTCATCTCGTCACGTGACTTTCGGTATCGGGCGGTAAGTAAAAGTTTACCATGATCGCGCTTATAATGGCGCTGTCACATATTGACAGCGCCATATAAGGGGTTAAACGGCACGAGCAGATAACGATTCTGCTCATGCCTAGCAGGCTCACATCTCAGCTGTGAAAATCAGCTGAGATGTGTGCCGATCGCAGCATGATGCTGCCGGCAGACCGCGGGCAGTAACGTTATGACCGCTAGGACGTAATTTTACGGCCCGCGGTCGTTAAGGGGTTAATAAAGTGGTGAAAGAGGGTGTTTTTTTTGTCTTTTATTCCAAATAAAGGATTTTTTTCGGGTGTATGTGTTTATTTACTTTCACTTACAGGTTAATCATGGAAGGTATCTGGGGGAGACGCCTGCCATGATTAACCTAGGACTTAGTGGCAGCTATGGGCTGCTGCCATTAACTCCTTATTACCTCGATTGCCACCGCACCAGGGCAATGAGCCAGGCAGAGTCCAGGGATTGTCGCATGTAATGTATGCGGCAATTCCGGGCGGCTGCTGGCTGATATTTTAGGCTGGGGAGCTCCCCATAATGTGGGGCTCCCCATCCTGAGAATACCAGCCTTCAGCCGTGTGGCTTTACCTTGGCTGGTATCAAAATATGGGGTGACCGCACGTCATTTTTTTTAAATTATTTATTTATTGTACTGCACAATATAGACCCGCCCACCGGTGGTTGTGATTGGTTGCAGTGAGACAGCTGTAACTCAGCGTGGGGGCGGGTCTGACTGCAACCAATCATAGGCGCCGGTGGGCGGAGGAAGCAGTGAATACGAGATTGAATAATGGGCAGCCGGCTTTTTCAAAAGAGGAAAAGCCGCCGGAGCAGTGTGAGTGTGTCTGTATGTATGCAGCAGAGCAGTGTGTGTCTGTATGTATGCAGCAGAGCAGTGTGTGTCTATGTATGCAGCAGAGCTGTGTCTGTATGTATGTATGCAGCAGAGCAGTATGTGTGTGTCTGTATGTATGTATGCAGCAGTAGTGTGTGTGTCTGTCCGTATGTATGCAGATCAGTGTGTGTCTCTGTATGTATGCAGCAGAGCAGTGTGTGTGTCTGTTTGCAGCAGAGCTGTGTGTGTCTGTCTGTAGGCATGTATGATGTGTATCTATGTATATCAGTGTATATGACTGTATAGATTTGTCTGTTTATATGTATTTTGTGAGTTTGTCTTTAAATATGTATATGTACATATCTGTGTATGTGTGTGTGTCTGCGTGTTTATGGGGCCCACTGGGACTCTTCCGCCCGGGGCCCACAAAAACCTGGATCCGGCCCTGCACATGTCCAACTGTTCAATGTTTCAGTACTTCTTGCACACCTTGCTGTTCTCGAACAAGGAGCTTAATGGCAAAATTAAAAACAGGTATTTGATCCATGAATCGCCCAATAAATTTCGAGGTTCAGTTAGAATTAGTTTTTAAACAGTCATCCTCTACATGCTTTTCACATTTTGACATCATGAGACAAGATGTTACCTAAGAATTGATCAACAATACCTCACCATTGCGACGTTTCATGCAGGATGTTTTTAGACAGAAGTGGCAACTGAACTGAGAATGTCACAGAATGTCATCAGCAGGTTGCAACAGAGATACTGGAAACGCCACAGAAAGGCATCGACGTGGACATCTTTTAATTATATCTCACAATAATGACCACTTCATTGTGAACAATGCCCTTCGGAACCGGATAATGAATGCCTCACACCTCAAGGCACATTTAAGGGAGGTGAAAGGCACCATCACACCATTCAGAACTGTTTGCATCAGCGTGGTCGGTGTGCTAGAAGACCTGCAAGCTACATGAACACACCATCAGGCAGAAGAATCATCATCTTGCATGGGCTAGAGAGCTTATATGCTGGATGAGGGATTAGTTGGAATTCGTGCTGTTCACTGATGAAAGTCAGTTCAAGCCAAATAGAAATGATGGCCACCCATGATGTTGGAAACATCAAGGAGAGCGCTATGCATGTCACTGTTGTCACCAGATGAGCCTTTGATGGTGATGGTGTCACAGTGTGCGCAGGTGTGTCTAGGCAATAAAGAATTGCCCTACACTTTGTGAATGGTATAGTGACAAGCCCCTACTACTTGAATAACATTATTAATTCAATCATTGTGCCTCTGCATGAACAACACAAGTGTAATTTCATTTTCATGGATGACAATGCTCCAGCTCCTCAAAATCACAACATTAGGTTTGCTGCTGGAGACTGGGGTACCTCAAATGAAGCAGCCTGCACTTTCTCCAGACCAGAATCCCATAGAAAACTGTCACACTAGGTATGGGGAAGTACCACGCGTCCAGGGAAGGGAAGCCCTTTGTCTAGGGAAGGGGGACATGTTGACCCCTGACCACACCTTCCACTGGCCCCTGGCTCCACTGACCACCATAGGTTCTGCATGTACATACAGGATACAGGACAGGATCCTGGCCCTGGGTGACCCCGAATTGAGCCCTAGGTAAGGGATGATTGGGATGAGCACTTAGTCAACCCCACTGAGCTCTAAAGACGACACAGGGAACACAAACGGGAAAGTGAATTAATAACCTGTATGCAAGAAGACTTAGGGAGAGGAACAGCAACAAACAACAATGTTTCTTCAGATGAATACAAGCCGACTGCTTGCATCCAAGGCCTGTATAGGAATGTAACTCTATCACCAGCAAACACCAAGGGGAAATGATGATCATTAGTAGCTGAAAGGAGAAGATGTCAGAAAGGGCCTAAAAGGAAAGGAATTAACCTCAAGCAGAAAGGATACATAAGATACCATTTACACCACAGCAGGAAGAATAGAATGCTAGGGAGCAGTTTGTGTCGCCAAACGCTGTGATCTTCTACAACTGGACACCCCAGGACTGTCTGTCAACCATGACACATCCATGACAAAAACCTATGGGATCAGTTGCCATGTAGAGGCTCATAACTCTAAACCCTAGATCCTCAATGACCTGAGGACCGCCCTTCAAATAGATTTGGATGCCATGCCTCAGCAGACAATAATTCAACTTGAGAACAGCACGAGACGTCAAACTTTAATTGATGCCCAAGGCCACATGGCAAGTAATTGAGATATTGACTTTTTTTTTGGGGGGGGGGGGTTACCACCACTTTTGTTGGCTTTAGTTTCACTAAACTGCTTGAGATGAGGAAATCACAAAAGGGTGCTAGAAGCTGACCTGACATCACGGAATCTGAGAGGTCACGGAGCCCTGTGGGTCACTTCATGGGGAAAACCGGACCGCAATAGCGCCACTCAGAGGCAGAATTGGCTGAACAAGGTATTTGAAAAAGCCTTTCCTATCAGTTTTACAGGGATGTGGCCACTATTGCAGAGTAGTGAATCACCCCTTTAAGTGAATCTAAAGAAAACAAGAATATGCTTTTGTAATAAAAGAAGATAATCACCAGTAAACAATGCTGCATCTTTAATATAAATCAATGGTGACCCTTTGTACATATGACATAGAGCCTTTCACTACCTAAAATATCTAAAAACTGAGATAACAAGAAGAATATTGTATTTGCTGATTTTTTATATGGCTGCATGTTTGTGTGCACTGACGTTTTCATATTTTATTTTCCTTTATTTTACTGGCTCTTTAATAGCGTTGTCTGTGTAAAGTAATGATGTATATCAGTAAGCAACTGAAAAGCTGTGAACTGTGTGCAGGTTGCTGTAATTAAATATAGATTATTGCCTCTGCACATAGTCTGCCGACAGTTATTTAGTTCTGGCTAATGAGAAAAACATTTAGCCAGGACTTCTGAACTGATATGCATGCTTGTTAGTCACAGTGCAAATTGATGCACATTTGGAAGCCTGGGTATGAACTTTGGTAATGAGCGCTTTGTTGTACTGTATACCAAAATATAAAAGAATTACAGAATGTATGCATCTAAACCAATTAAATGGGGGCCATAAATGTGCTCATAACTTAAATACCAATGACTTGTGCTTTATGAAACAGGATCCGTCTAATGCCAACTTCACAGCGAATCATCCTTTACCGATCAACCAGAAGAGAAGTTTAATGAAGCAAATACTGATGGCCATCTAGAGGATAACAAACAAATAGGAAAAAATAAAGATATTATGCACAGAATTGGCAGAACAAAGGATAGCGACTATTAAAGGAAATGCATTACGAATTGTAGCTCAGTGCTTGCACAGAGCAGCTGGTGAGTGAAAGGCAAGGCCTTGGCTGGCTGGGTAAGTGACATGAACACAAGATGCTATTTGATTTTTAATATAAAACTGTATCCGGTATGTCGATGTACATCTGTCATTTGTGCAGTAAATTAGCAGCATAAAAGTTCAACATGGGTGTAAAGTTTCTAAACTAAAGGAAATGCTGGACATATCCATACAGTCAGGCATTACCCCTTAGGCTGGATTCACACGATGGTATGGAATCCAATATGAGTGCATCGGGTGCAATATGCTAATGACCATCGGCTCCCGCTGGCAGCACAGCGGGTGCCGACGGTCAATAGCATATTGCACCCAATGCACTCGCATCGTATGCCATACCATCGTGTGAATCCAGCCTAAGGGAAAAATCCTGACTGCATGTCATGCAACTGTGATCCGATCCTGCGACCGGATCACATCTACGGAGGAGAGGGTGGAAGCTGCTGAGGAGAGGGCGGGATTAATGTCCCCATTTTCTCCATTGCCAGCTGATGCGATTATTGCACTACACTCAGATGTTATCCGAGTGCAGTCCGATGTTTCACTCACACCCATAGACTTCTATGGGTGCAAGTGAAATGGCTCTCACTGACAATCGCAGCATGCTGCGACTTTTCTCTCATCCAGAATCGGAATGAGAAAAAAAGCTGACCATATGCTATCCCTGACTGAATAACATTGATCCGAGGGCTAGGGGGCTGCAAAAGGAAGTAAAATGGGGATTAAGGCAGGACAATTATGCTGTGTGCATTATATTAGTTGTGTATCAAAATAAAAGGGACTCCATGCGGCTTTTTTTAAATTATTTTAAAAAATAATTTAAAAAATCAGCGTGCAGTCTTCCACAATTTTGATACGCATCCATGATAAAGCAGACAGCTGGGGGCTGGTATTCTCAGGCTGGGGAGGCCCATGGTTATTGGACCCTTCCCAGCCTAAAAAATAGCAGCCCATAGTTGCACCAGAATTGGTGCATCCATTATATCCTTCAATTACTCTTTACTCAGCTCATCCCAATTGCCATGGTGCGGTGGCAATTGGGGTAATAATAAGGGTTAATGACAGCTGTGATTTTTCAAAAAAGATTAGTAATGGGCAGGGGTCTATGAGACCTACCCATTACTAATTGTATCAGTAAAAAGAAATAAACACAAAACACAAAAAAATCCTCTATTTAAAAAAATGCCCTCTTTCTCCAATTTATTAGCCCCTAAAACACTTCAGCAGGTCCGACGAAAGCCATACCACAACGTCCCACAATGATATCAGGTCTGCTATATCCTGTGGTTGCAGTACATGGTCACATTAGAAGACATGACTGATCACTGTGGGCTTTAGGACACACTGTCGGAGCCGCAGCTGTGAGGAAAGTGATGTCAGTCAGTTCACCTGAGATCAGAGCTCCGCATCTCCTGGGAGATAAGCACACCTAAACAGCAATGTGTTTTTGATGCTTTTTTTGTTGCATTTTTCTGCCAGTAGACTCAAATTTGGTGCAGAAATATCTGCACTCAAATACTCAACATGTGCACATAGCCTAATCTGGCAATCCAGCATTGAGTACAATGATGTGACACCAATGCCACAAAACTAATGCAAAACTTTGCTTGTATAACAAATATGACCACCAATGATTAAACAAGCAAAAAATCAAATTAAAAGGGGTAAACTTTATTCACAAAATAGATTTAAAATCACATCAAAAGAATGGAACCGCCCAGGTGACGGATGAAAATTAAACACATGGGGGTACAACACCAATGGTAACTAATGGCACCACCATATACCACATAAATAAATAAACAGTATATCGGTTTTATATCTATGCATGTTTGTCAGTGAATCACATAGCCAAAGAAGGATACAAGTGTATCATACATAAAGAGTAATATAGCAATAGTAAAGAGGCTATGTGGTAAAAAAACTTATAAAACAAGCATCATGACATCATATTACCGAATAAAGCAGGTGGTATCAGTGTGGTAACCCCCACCAACACTGACGCGCGTTTCGCAGCTCGTGTGCTTCGTCCAGGAGTGATAGATCAAGAATCCCAGGGTGCCTATTTATAGGCAGCTATATCCGAAGAAACAGCATGCATGCAATTATCCAAACAATGTCCGTAGCGTCATTTCCGGTACATCCCCCTCCTGAGTCATGCGGTTGTCATGGTGAGTCTTGAAAACAACCTTGTGATTGCAATCCCGAGAACCGGCACGTCATATCCGGAAGCCAATGCCGTGACGCGCACCATCACCAAGGTGAATTCTATAAACACTCGGTAAAGTCCGATTCGTCATATCCGGAATCTCCATGCTGTGACGTATATCATCACCATAATAGGCTTTGCAGATGGAAAGCGTTCAGAAACGTAACAATATACTAAGAGATTCATTCAAAGAAACTCAAAAGAATCCATGACAATAGTAATCACAGTATCCCCATACTCTAGTAGTATAGCTGAAAAAATGCTTTTCCTGCACATGAATACATAGCCGAAATGACCAAAGATCACACAGAAAAAGTATATATAATTACTAAAACTACTTATATATCATAAATTATAAACCAATCATACCACATTTAACCATATACATATCAGACATCCATATAAAAATATATATACCAAAGTGATAAGAGGAAGCTGGTAGCCGTCCGAATCATTTCGGGCAGATAGCAGACAACCAAAAAAATAAATGTGCACACACATATGACATACACGTGTATAAAAAGTGAAAAAAGTGAAAAAAATATATATATAAAAAAAAAAAATTTTTTGTTACAAATGATGATAGTGTGTAAAAACCGCGTGCGAGAGAAATATGCCAAAAGGGAATGTGAAACCAAAAAGTGCATGGTGAAAAAAAGGGGGGGAAGAAGGGAGAGCTGTGAAGAAAATTTTTAAGTTAAATATTCATAATAAAACTCTGCATGAAAAATGAAAATATATATATATATGTATATAAATATAAAATATTATATTACCAATAAAAATCTATGGTCTACATATAAAAAAGCATAAATAATTTCATAAGTTTACTAATATATATTCACCGACAAGCATGCATAAAAAACTAGGAAGAAGACCCAGGAGAAAAATGGGGAAGGGGAAGGAACCCGCAAAAGCTGGACTGGAGAAAGAGTTGTACATGGACCCTGGGAAAAGAAAAAGTTTATTTTAGAAAATACCAAAATTATATTCCATCCAAACAAGGATAAACAATAAAAACACAATAAAATAATAAAATTACAGAAGACCACATTAAAAACACACCCAATAAAAACCGCACAAAAAACCACATAATGGGACAACATAGTCCCCAACCTCACTTTGTGTTTAGGGAAAAGAGGAAAAAAGGCCCCGAACAGAGGGAAGCCACCCCGCAGAGAAACAGCCTCTATACAGAGAGAAATGGGACAAACGAATTATGGTCATTAAGACCATTGGGAGTAAGAGTGTTAAGCTTATAAATCCACATAGCTTCCCTTTGTGCCACCAATCGTTTCCAGTCACCACCTCTTTCTCCTATCAACACCCTATCAATGCCCTTAGCCAAAAAAACAGAGCTATCACACCCATGGACCAGCTTGAAATGTCGTGGGATTGTTTTCAGTTTATTAAGATCTTCTTCCTGTTGAGCATTTTCTATATCAAGGACATGTTCCCGGATACGGCGTCTCAGCTCACGTGTCGTCATGCCCACATAAAAAAGATTGCATGGGCAAGTTGCCTGATATATTACTGCTTTTGTTGTGCAGCAGATGGTATGGGTGATGTTATATACTCTTTGATGGCTCGAATCCACAAAAGTGTCACTTGTACAGATGTTCCTACATGCCACACATTTCCCACATGAGGTACATCCCCACTTAGTACCCTTGGAGCCAAAGAATTTTATACCTGGTGAAATATCACGATAGTGGCTCCGTACTAGGGTATCACGAAGGTTTTTGGATCTCCTATATGTAATTGATGGGTGATGCTCAATGTATTTGGTTATATATTATATATGTATATGTATATGGTTAAATGTGGTATGATTGGTTTATAATTTATGATATATAAGTAGTTTTAGTAATTATATATACTTTTTCTGTGTGATCTTTGGTCATTTCGGCTATGTATTCATGTGCAGGAAAAGCATTTTTTCAGCTATACTACTAGAGTATGGGGATACTGTGATTACTATTGTCATGGATTCTTTTGAGTTTCTTTGAATGAATCTCTTAGTATATTGTTACGTTTCTGAACGCTTTCCATCTGCAAAGCCTATTATGGTGATGATATACGTCACAGCATGGAGATTCCGGATATGACGAATCGGACTTTACCGAGTGTTTATAGAATTCACCTTGGTGATGGTGCGCGTCACGGCATTGGCTTCCGGATATGACGTGCCGGTTCTCGGGATTGCAATCACAAGGTTGTTTTCAAGACTCACCATGACAACCGCATGACTCAGGAGGGGGATGTACCGGAAATGACGCTACGGACATTGTTTGGATAATTGCATGCATGCTGTTTCTTCGGATATAGCTGCCTATAAATAGGCACCCTGGGATTCTTGATCTATCACTCCTGGACGAAGCACACGAGCTGCGAAACGCGCGTCAGTGTTGGTGGGGGTTACCACACTGATACCACCTGCTTTATTCGGTAATATGATGTCATGATGCTTGTTTTATAAGTTTTTTTACCACATAGCCTCTTTACTATTGCTATATTACTCTTTATGTATGATACACTTGTATCCTTCTTTGGCTATGTGATTCACTGACAAACATGCATAGATATAAAACCGATATACTGTTTATTTATTTATGTGGTATATGGTGGTGCCATTAGTTACCATTGGTGTTGTACCCCCATGTGTTTAATTTTCATCCGTCACCTGGGCGGTTCCATTCTTTTGATGTGATTTTAAATCTATTTTGTGAATAAAGTTTACCCCTTTTAATTTGATTTTTTGCTTGTTTAATCATTGGTGGTCATTGAGTACAATGAGTTCACCTGAGGTCACAGCTGGGGTTCCGTGGGAACCCCAGCTGTGAACTCAAGCCCAGATTACCGGAATGCGTGCACATTCTGGTAAACCGCGATTGAATTCAATGCTGCCAGATTACCATAATATTGACTTCAATGGTGCTGGATAATCAGGTATTTCAGCACCATTGAATTCAATAATCCGGTAATCCAGGACCATTGCACTCAATGTCGAATTACCGGATTTAAGTTCAATGAGTTCACCTGAGATGAGTTCACCTCAGGTGAGTTCACCTGAGGTCACAGCTGTAGTTCCGTGGGAACCACCAGATGTGACCTCGGGTGAACTCACTGATATCACCGCTCTCACCGCTGTGGCTCCCTCACTTTGTCCTGCCGGCCGCAGTGATCTGTCAGATTTTCTAATGTGACCATGCACTGCAACCTCAGGATGTAGCAGACCTGGGATTGTCATGGGACGTCATACTGTGAATTATGTCAGACCTGCAGGGGTTTAGGAGGTTTAGGGGTTAATAAATTGGAGAAAAAGGGTGTTTGTTTTTTATTAATAAAAGATTTTATGTTTTGTGTTTATTTTTTTACTTTCATATTAATAATGGGGTGGGTCTCATAGACCACTATCCATTACTAATCTAGGGCTTCGTGGCAGTGGTGATTTTTTAATAAAACACAGCTGTCATTAACCCCTTATATTACCTTGATTGCCACTGTTCCAGGGCAATCAAGATGAGCACGGTAAGTGACAGGATTGGCGCATCAAATGGATGCGCCAATTCTGCGGCAGCTGCTGGCTGCTATTTTTAAGCTGGGGAGGAAATAATAACCATGGGCCTCCTCAGTCTGAGAATACCAGCCCCCAGCTGTCTGCTTTATGCTTGCTGGGTATCAAAATTGGAGAGAACCGCGCTCCATTTTTAAAGCTGCATGGGATGCCTCCTATTTTGATACACAACCAAGATAAAGCACACAGCTGGTGGCTGCAGCCTCCAGTGGTCTGCTTTATCTGTGCTGGGTATCAAAATACAGAGCACCCGATGCTATTTTTTATAATTATTTATTTATTTTTAAAGTCCACTTTGGGTACCCAGACAGTTTGTGTGAGATCAACTTATCAGAGACGCTGGCAGTCTGACTGCAGCCAATCACAGACGTTGTCACAGAGGCTAGGCATGAGAAGCAGTAAATATTCATAAGCTTTAATGGGCGAACCTGGAAGCAGTGTGAAAGCCGCGTGGAAACTCGGCGAGTATAATTGTCCTGCTTTAATCCCCATTTTGCTTCTTTTTTTTACATTTTTTTATCCGGGTGACCGAAAACAAACAGTTCCCTGAGAAGTCCATGTTCGTGGTCTATGCACAGACTCTAGTTGTCAGGTATCGACACCAAACTTTAGTTTGAGTTCGCCCATCACTAGAAATGGGTTTTGAACAGAAGCCACAACACATGTGTTATGAGAACCTAAATCGCACAAATGGCTTCATGCAAGGATGGAAAAATCAATTCTCCATACATTTTAAACTGGTATTTTGAAAGTAAACAAATGATACATCCAATCTTTACTCAAATTGTACACAGGTACATAAAATGTATCAAGACATACAGTTAGGTCCAGAAATATTTGGACAGTGACACAAGTTTTGTTATTTTAGCTGTTTACAAAAACATGTTCAGAAATACAATTATATATATAATATGGGCTGAAAGTGCACACTCCCAGCTGCAATATGAGAGTTTTCACATCCAAATCGGAGAAAGGGTTTAGGAATCATAGCTCTGTAATGCATAGCCTCCTCTTTTTAAAGGGACCAAAAGTAATTGTACAAGGGACTCTAAGGGTTGCAATTAACTCTGAAGGCATATCCCTCGTTAACCTGTAATCAATGAAGTAGTTAAAAGGTCTGGGGTTGATTACAGGTGTGTGGTTTTGCATTTGGAAGCTGTTGCTGTGACCAGACAACATGCGGTCTAAGGAACTCTCAATTGAGGTGAAGCAGAACATCCTGAGGCTGAAAAAAAAGAAAAAATCCATCAGAGAGATAGCAGACATGCTTGGAGTAGCAAAATCAACAGTCGGGAACATTCTGAGAAAAAAGGAATTGACTGGTGAGCTTGGGAACTCAAAAAGGCCTGGGCGTCCACGGATGACAACAGTGGTGGATGATCGCCGCATACTTTCTTTGGTGAAGAAGAACCCGTTCACAACATCAACTGAAGTCCAGAACACTCTCAGTGAAGTAGGTGTATCTGTCTCTAAGTCAACAGTAAAGAGAAGACTCCATGAAAGTAAATACAAAGGGTTCACATCTAGATGCAAACCATTCATCAATTTCAAAAATAGACAGGCCAGAGTTAAATTTGCTGAAAAACACCTCATGAAGCCAGCTCAGTTCTGGAAAAGTATTCTATGGACAGATGAGACAAAGATCAACCTGTACCAGAATGATGGGAAGAAAAAAGTTTGGAGAAGAAAAGGAACGGCACATGATCCAAGGCACACCACATCCTCTGTAAAACATGGTGGAGGCAACGTGATGGCATGGGCATGCATGGCTTTCAATGGCACTGGGTCACTTGTGTTTATTGATGACATAACAGCAGACAAGAGTAGCCGGATGAATTCTGAAGTGTACCGGGATATACTTTCAGCCCAGATTCAGCCAAATGCCGCAAAGTTGATCGGACGGCGCTTCATAGTACAGATGGACAATGACCTTAAGCATACAGCCAAAGCTACCCAGGAGTTCATGAGTGCAAAAAAGTGGAACATTCTGCAATGGCCAAGTCAATCACCAGATCTTAACCCAATTGAGCATGCATTTCACTTGCTCAAATCCAGACTTAAGACGGAAAGACCCACAAACAAACAAGATCTGAAGGCTGCGGCTGTAAAGGCCTGGCAAAGCATTAAGAAGGAGGAAACCCAGCGTTTGGTGATGTCCATGGGTTCCAGACCTAAGGCAGTGATTGCCTCCAAAGGATTCGCAACAAAATATTGAAAATAAAAATATTTTGTTTGGGTTTGGTTTATTTGTCCAATTACTTTTGACCTCCTAAAATGTGGAGTGTTTGTAAAGAAATGTGTACAATTCCTACAATTTCTATTAGATATTTTTGTTCAAACCTTCAAATTAAACGTTACAATCTGCACTTGAATTCTGTTGTAGAGGTTTCATTTAAAATCCAATGTGGTGGCATGCAGAGCCCAACTCGCGAAAATTGTGTCACTGTCCAAATATTTCTGGACCTAACTGTATGTTCCACCGAAATTTCCTGTACACCCTTTAAATCTAAAGAAAGAATGGCTCCTGAAACCTAGCAAATGTTCTTCTTCCAGTTCCTCCATTGTGGTATTTATTTTCTGCTTTTGATTTTAAAAAAGATAACAAATGTGAAGGTAGAAATTTTGATCATGGACTAAAGTCAACTTGACCTTATTTGGACCAATCACAGACTATTCCTCTGGTTTCTGTGACTGTGTTATCCAAGGCACTTTACTTAAATGCACATCCTTAATAAGCCGTGACTGTACACCCAACGTACTTATGCCCCACCACTCTTTTTTTCTATAATTTGTACTGTGAAAATTATGCAGTAATCAACCAGATCAGTCAAATAAACAAGATATAAAAAAGCTGTGGAAAGAAAAGCGCAATAGGGTCTTACCCTAATATATACGGGGCAAACACAATGAGCAATCCTACTCACCAAATGGAGTTGTGAAAGTCACAACTCCTGTAAAAGCACGTAAAATCCAGATCACGGCAGCAGTACCCGAGGCGGCTGATAACAGAGAGAGGTAGAAAAGGGCTTTTGTTCCCCGCGCCAATGATCACTGGTGAAATTTTAGGATTAATGTAACTTTATTTTGCACAGGTCTACGCATTTCTGGAGGCTCAGCTCCCTTCCTCAGGACCGACAGGCACAAGAAACATCAATCTCTAACTGATTTGATGTTTCTTGTGCCTGTCGGTCCTGAGGAAGGGAGCTGAGCCTCCAGAAACGCGTAGACCTGTGCAAAAAAAAGTTACATTAATCCTACAATTTCATCAGTGATCATTGGCGCAGTGAACAAAAGTCCTTTTCTACCTCTCTCTGAAATAAACAAGATAGAAATAAAGCAAATGCTACCATTTCTTTATGTCAGGCTTCAAGAGAACAGTTATTTTGCATCTGAAAATAAGCAATACAATTTTTGGCATGGGTCAACAATGCCAAAATGTTGCTTCCCACCGTAGTCCATTCAACAGTTGTGATTCACACATATTCTCATAACTCTAAGGTTATGGCCACACATTGTATTACAATATGGACTATAATGCTTAATTTTCTACAACTACTTTTTTGTTGTTTTGCCTGTCCTTCCAAATATATCCACCACATTTATTACATTTATACAGAAATAATCTTAGTTTTATATGTAGCACTTTGATGGAAGCAGTAAAATTCTGCCAGAGTAGTATGTTGAAAAATGAGCACAAAGCTCTGAAACTCTTGTCAGTTATTGTCGTGATAGCAAGTCAATACTGACACTTTAACAAGCTTTACCTAATGATCTTTTTACACCTAGGCCTTCAACAGGGACAAGGAGGCATCCACTACGGTTAGAGGAAAGGAGGTTTAATCATAATCCCTGATGCAGATTCTTTACTGTAAGGGCAGTGAGACTATGGAACTCTCTGCCACATGATGTTATAATGGTTGATTCACAACTAAAATTTAAGATAGACCTGGATGCCTTTGTTGAAAAATATAATATCAGTTATGTGCATTAGATTCTGTGATGGGGCATTGATCTATGGAACTAGTCTGATTGCTGTATGTGGAGTCAGGAAGGAATTTTTTCCCCCTAATGTGGTGCTTACTGTCTGTTACATGGGGTCTTTTGCCTTCCTGTGGATCAACATGTGTAGGCTAGGTCATAGGTGGAACTTGATGGACTTAAGTGTACCTTAAACCTTAAACACTATAAAGCTATGAAACTTAGGATAAAAAGCCAAACCAGATACTGAATTTCCAAACATGTGTTTGTGGCGTTTAACACTCATGAGTGCAAAGCATGCAGTCTGATTGGGCTATTTGAGATTTTTCGCTTAGCGCTCTCCAAAAGGAGAAATGTTCCCCCTTAGACCAGCTAATTGCCATAACAGCCTAAAGAAAAAGTTATTCCGAGGCCTCGAAATCTTTTTAACTTCGATGCACATTATTCATTCCATTTTCCATAGCATACTTTTATGTAGCGCCTTCACAGCTTGAAAATGATACATATTTTGTGAATATGCAGATTTAGTACCTTTTTTATCCGAGATGCACCATGAACTGACTGTGGTTTGTAAAGAGAATTAAAACGTTAATTATTTCTCGCCCCCCTTCAGAGGTATTTGTGTTTCGCCAATCTTCTTTGTTCTGAGAGTGGTTAACACAATACTATCTCCAGCTAAAATGCACACAACTGATCTCATAATACATGAGATACCATCCAAATATTTCAGCATAAATGACTTTACATTCAGGCAAGTAAATTAACCATAAAAATAAAGGAAAGGAGGGGCATCGGGAATGGGGGGGGGGAGACAAAATATCAAAAGAAAGAATAAACTGCAGATAATAAGCACCAATCTGGTGTTGAATGCAGCCCAAAATACCAATTGTTTTAAGTCACGACAAAGACAGCTGAATGCTCATCTTGTGCGTACAGGGAACGGATGATTGCCCGCGATGAGTATCTTCTCTCACAAATAACAGTTTTTTCGTTCTTAATTTTCTGCTAAATTGGAAGCTAACTGCTTCCCACATTGTCATCGGAACACCTGCAGCTGCGCTGGATCTCCACACACCATTTCTTTTAGGTAAAACAGCACCCCGCTTCCTTCATCTCATCATTATGCCTCTGTCTTGCTTTCATTACTCGGCAGCGCTAATGATTCAGGCAGGCTGGACAGTCATTAAGTGACAAGCAAATGATACTGTATGCAACGTGTGACTAATCGGTCTGAACAAATGAAATCACAGACTTGCCTTTCCCATCATTCAATTCACAAACAATAGCAATGTGGTGCACAGCAGGTAGTTCAGTTAAAACCAGCCTTGTAAAACAAATTTCCTGCAGCTGTTTAAGTGCGCTGCCATGGATTTGATGCCTCGACTAGTGCACAAAGCCCAAAAGAATGAAAAAAAGGGCTATGGAATGGGGGGAGCATGAGAGAGCAATCTCCTATACATATATTAGAATAATGAAGGGTTTAGTGTCGTATTGGTATGTTTTTCATCTTTATAGATCTTGTGGATGACTATTGGATTAGCAAAACATGCATAATCATCCCTAATAATGAAACCAATGGGTGGAACAGTTTGAAACAAGCATTTTATTAGAAGGCCTTGGTGATCCTTGCTAATTATTTATATTGGGACACCAAAGGGATACTTACAGAGAACCTCTGTGTTTAGTACATTCCTAGAGTGCCCACATCCCAGAATCCATTAGGTTAATCACATATTACCCCTTCAGAGGAAGGGTCTCAGTTGTTATTTTATTAAAATACAGAAGTGTTTGAATTATTCATCAGAAATAATGTAGGTGTTACTATTATTGCTAT
This sequence comes from Anomaloglossus baeobatrachus, assembly GCF_048569485.1. Lineage (NCBI taxonomy): Eukaryota > Metazoa > Chordata > Amphibia > Anura > Aromobatidae > Anomaloglossus > Anomaloglossus baeobatrachus. The sequence continues at coordinate 488,484,434 of NC_134358.1, forward strand.
TTACATATGTATGTATCTTTCAATCTATCAACTTTGTATGTGTATATGTAAGTATCTATTTATCTATCTTCCCACAGACAATATAATGGAGTGGGGGTCTGCATGTGAATTTTAGAGCCCAGTTTTGTGGGACCCCCTACTAATCAGCAAGTTATCCTCTATCCTCTCAATGTTGGAAATAATCCTTTAACATTGAATGTACTTAAAATATAGCTGTCATGATTGACTCCTGGCTCAGCTGGAGCTGAGCCTTTTTTTTAGTTTCACTTCTGATGCAGGTCACGTTAGGGGTTAATCCTTTCTGCCTCGTTCTGGAGGTCAGGCTGCTTTATTAGGGCACTGTTTCTCTTGGACTTTGCCAGTGATACTTCTGGCTCTGCTGTGTTCTGCTCTTGAGTGACCTGTTGTCTGCCCTGCCCCCTCCTGACCTCCGTGTTCACCTGACCTGTTAACCTCCTCTTTTGTCTGTTTCCATCAGTGTCTCTTCCGCTGTCTTCCTGTTCGTTCCTTATCTGTTTACCTTTATTCTGTCTTGTCTTCCCCCTCCCCCTCGCTTCTAGGCTCTGATTTCCCGGCTACTGTCTATTTGCTTCCCTCTGACTACGTTTAGACTTTGCCCTTGTGTAGTTACCAGACCTCATGTTGTGACACGGTTTTCTGACGATTCTACTGCCATCTGGTGGGCTTGACTAGTATTACCTCTGCTAGGGAATTCCCTGCTCATACGTTTCCTCCACTTTTACGCCCCCTAGTGGTTTACCAGCTAACTACCTTCTCAGATAGTTTCAGGAATCCTCTCAGTCCCACATTACTACGCTGTACTGCTATTGTACATCTTAGAGTACAGCGTGACAATAGCATTGAAGATGAGATTGTTATCAGTAGTGGATGAAAAACATAAAAAAAAATTGGGGAAGATTTAGAAAGCAAAATGTGTCAGATTTGTGCATAAATAAATATCTAACTCTTCAGATTTTGTGTTATACACAGCCTGATGAAGAGACCTGCGTAGTCTCGAAATATTGTTATATATTACCATATTTTCAGTTAGCCATTAAAAGATATCAACCACTGAGGACTCTCACTTCTTTTAAACATTTTTTTCAGATTTGTGCAGGAATTTTCCGAAAAAAACCCCAACTAAATCTTGTCTTTTATGACTTGCACCATATTTACTATGTGCTCCCGCCACTTTTTGCACCTTGTCAGAGGGGTAAGATCTAATCTGTGATATACTGAATAATTAATAAATAATAATAATAATAATACTGCATTATGTTTACTTTTACAGTATATGATGTATATGGCTGGCTGCATGTGCTCAGTAAATTGGAAAACAAATGGAACCAGGTTGCAGCTGGTGCCAGATACAGCATGATACCCCAATATTGTGCTACACGACCTTCAGAGGTCTGAAAATCATGCCTTAATGGGTGAACCTATGTCAAATAAAAGTCAGAGACTTTGCTCTCTTTGTCCCAAGCATCATGGTTTCCATATTTTTTTTATAATGGAGCCATGACTGCTATGAAAAATTTGTTTTTGAGACTATACCAATAGATCTTGGCTAGGTCAATTAAATTATATTGGGGTTCGTCTGGTCAGTATTTACATTTAGGTATTTTTCACAGCAAATATAGTCCTGCAGATTACCCTATGGTTGCTACAAATGGTGCGCTTGACTTTTGTAACTTTTGTAAAGACAGTGAATAATTTAGTTGACTATGATTTATCTTTCTCCCTCTTCATAATAAATAAATATATACAGTTAGGTCTAGAAGTATTTGGACAGTGACTGAATCTTTGTGATTTGGCCTCTGCATGCCACCAATTTTTAATTTAAAATTAAACAACTGGGATGCAATTGAATTGTAGACTTTCAGGTTTAATTAACCCCTTCACGACCGCGGGCAGTAAAATTACGTCCCATTTTAACGTGACTTAACGACCAGGGACGTAATTTTACTGCCTAAAGTTCATTTGATTGCCGTGGCCATAGCAACGGCTTTCAAATGATGTCCCCTGCTGTTTCTTACAGCAGGGGACCTTTGCTTGACCCCAGGGGGGGTGGCATCGCCAACCCCCATCGACGATCGATGTGATTGGCTGTTCAAATCTGAACCGCCAACCACATCATTCGCACTGATTTCGGCAAAAATAATGCCCGAATTAGTGCAATATTATGAGATCCTGCTATGAGATGCCGTAGCAGCTACAGCAGATCATAGGTGGATCTCAAACATGCCGCCCCCAGCCCCTGCAGCACTGATTGGAGCGATCGTGCTATGACGCGCAATCGCTCCAATCATTGTGCAGTGGGGCGGTCTGATCTGCAGGTGGCCGCCCTCCCCAGGCCTGTGCTGGTCTGGGGAGCCTCCCCCAACATGTCTGCAGCATGGAGTGGCTGGTACTTGTGGTACCACGCCACCGCTGCCGCCGCTAATGTCACCGCTTCTGCGCCTGCTCCAGGTGAGTATTCCACTCCCCTTGCAGCCAGTGCGCGCTCCCGTTATGGCCCCTGCGCGCTCCCGTTATGGCCCCTGCCCGTGCCCCCCGCGGTCTGCCCCCCCACACCCCGATCTGCCCCCCGACATCCCGATCTGCTCCCCCTGCGATCTGCCTGCCTCCTCTGTCATCTCTATTCTGCTTCCTTCCTTCCTTCTTTGCTTCTCCGGTATCCCCCTCTGCTCTTCCGCCCCCCCTCTGCTCTCCCCCTCCCCTCTCCCCTTGACGTCCTCTTATCTGCCTTCACCGGGTCGTCCGATTTCTTCACTGGCCCGATCACATCTGCCTCCATCTCTGGGTCCTTCCTGGGTCTTCTGCTGATCTGTCCAACGTCCTGCCTGCTGCTCCTGTACAGCTGTCTATCTCGCTTGCCTTCTGTTCCTCCTGCTACTCCTCTGGGTACTGTGAGTATAACTTTTTTTTTTTTTTCCCTGTATCCTGTCCATTTTTACACCTCATCTGTCCGTGCGTCCCGCCGAGCACTGATCACGGATGCAGATAACGGATCTGCATCCGTGGTCAATTTTTGGCGTGACTTTTTTTTTTTTTCCGTATCCCCAACGCGTTTTGTATCGCGTCTGTCCGTGCGTCCCGCCAATCGCTGATCAGGGATGCACATAACGGATCTGCATCCCTGCTCAATTTTTGGCGTGACTTTTTTCCATATCCGCGACGCTTTTTATATTGCATCTGTCCGTGCGTCCCGCCGAGCGCTGATCAGGGATGCACATAACGGATCTGCATCCCTGCTCAATTTTTGGCGTGACTTTTTTCCGTACCCCCGACGCTTTTTGTATCGTATCCGTCCGTGCGTCCCGCCGAGCGCTGATCAGGGATGCACATAACGGATCTGTATCCCTGCTCAATTATTGGAATGACTTTTTTCCGTATCCGCGACGCTTTTTGTATCGCATCTGTCCGTGCGTCCCGCCGAGTGCTGATCAGGGATGCACATAACAATTCTTCATCCCTGCTCAATTTTTGGCGTGACTTTTCTGTATCCGCAACGCTTTTTGTATCGCATCTGTCCGTGCGTCCCTCCGAGCGCTGATCAGGGATGCACATAACGGACCGGCATCCCTGCTCAATTTTTGGCGTGACTTTTTCTTTTTTCCGTATCAACGACGCTTTTTGTATCCCATCCGAATGTGTGTCCTGCAGCGGTCGATCAGTGCACCGCGTCTGTGCGTTTGAAAAGTCAAATGGCGTTCGTTCTCTTCTGAGCCCCACCATGCGCACAAACAATTTATTTCCACCACATATGAGGTATCTGCGTACTCAGGAAAAATTGCACAATACGTTCTATGGCGCAGTTTTTCCTAATACCCTTGTAGAAAAAAAAAAAGCTACCTGGTTGATGCAAAAATTTTGTGGTAAAAAAAAAATAATTCACGGTTCAATGTTATCAACTTCTGTGGAGCCCCTGGGGGTGCAAGGGGCTCACCAAACATCTAGATAATTTCCTTGAGGGGATGGGGTCACTTGTGAGGGAGCTCCACTGTTTAGGCACCATAGGGGGTCTCCAAACATGACATGGCGTCCGCTAATGATTCCAACCAATTTTGCTGTCAAATGGTGCGCTTTCTCTTCTGAGCCCTGCCATGCGCCCAAACAATTACTTTCCACCACATATGAGGTATCGTCGTACTCAGGAGAAATTGCACAATACGTTTTATGGTACATTTTTTCCTGATACCCTTGTGAAAAAAAAAGCTACGTGGTTCAAGTAACAGTTTTGTGGTGAAAAAAAAAATATTGTATTCATGGCTCAACATTATCAATTTGTGTGGAGCCCCTTGGGGCTCATTAAACATCTAGATAAATTCCTTGAGGCGTCTAGTTTCCAAAATGGGGTCACTTGTGGGGGAGCTCCATTGTTTAGGCACCTCAGGGGGTCTCCAAATGCAACATTACATCAGCTAATGATTCCAACCAATTTTGCTGTCAAATGGTGCTCTTTCTCTTCTGAGCCCCGCCATGCACACAAACAATTACTTTCCACCACATATGAGGTATCTGCGTACTCAGGAGAAAATGCACAGTACATTTTATGGTGCATTTTTTACTGATACCCTTGTGAAAAAAAAAGCTACCTAGTTGAAGCAACAGTTTTGTGGTAAAAAAATGTTTTTTCTTTTCATGGCTCAACATTATATACTTCTGTGAAGCCCCCAGGGGTTCAAAGTGCTCACCAAACATCTAGAAAAATTATTTGAGGGCTCTAGTTTCCAAAATGGGGTCACTTGTGGGGTAGCTCCATTGTTTAGGCACCTCAGGGGGTCTTCAAACCCGACATGGCGTCCGCTAATGAGTGCAGCTAATTTTGCAGTCAAAAATTCAAATGGTGCTCCTTGCCTTCCGAGCCCTGCCGTGTGCCCAAACATTTGATTTCCACCACATATGGGGTATCTGCGTACTCAGGAGAAAATGCAAAATACATTTTATGGTGCATTTTTTCCTAATACCCTTGTGAAAAAAAAAGCTACCTCGTTGAAGCAACAGTTTTGTGGTAAAAAAAAAATTTTTTCTTTTCACGGCTCAAGGTTATAAACTTCTGTGAAGCCCCCAGAGGTTCAAAGTGCTCACCAAACAACTAGAAAAATTATTTGAGGGCTCTAGTTTCCAAAATGGGGTCACTTGTGGGGTAGCTCAATTGTTTAGGCACCTCAGGGGGTCTTCAAACCCGACATGGCGTCCGCTAATGAGTGCAGCTAATTTTGTGTTCAAAAATTCAAATTGCGCTCCTTCCCTTTCGAACTCTGCCGTGCGCCCAAACAATTGATTTTTACCACATATGGGGTATCAGGGTACTCAGGAGAAAATGCACAATAAATTGTAGAGTGCACTTTCTCTTTTCTCCCTTGTGAAAATTAAAATTTTATGGCTAAAGTAACATTTTTGTGTTAAAAAGTAAAATTTTCATTTTTTCCTTCCACATTGCTTTGGTTGCTGTGAAGCACCTAAAGGGTTAATAAACTTTTTGGATGTAGTTTTGAGCAGTGTGAGGGGTGCAGATTTTAGAATGGGGTCACTTTTGGGTATTTTCTGTCACCTCGGCCTCTCAAAGTCACCTCAAATGTGATGTGGTCCCTAAAAAAAAATTCTTTTGTAAATTTTGTTGGAAAAATGAGAAATTGCTGATTAACTTTGACCCCTTCTAACTTTCTAACGAAAAAAAATTTTGTTTCGAAAATTGCGCTGATGTAAAGTAGACATGTGGGAAATGTTATTTTGTAACTATTTTGTGTGACATATTTCTCAGATTTATAGGCATAAATTTTCAAAGTTTGAAAATTGCGAAATTTTCAAAATTTTTGCAAAATTTCCTAAATTTTCACAAATAAACGAAAAAAATATCGGCCTAAATTTACCACTGTCAGGAAGTACAATATGTCACGAAAAAACAGTCTTAGAATCGCCAGGATCCGTTGAAGCGTTCCAGAGTTATAACCTGTCAAAGTGACACTGGTCAGAATTGCAAAAAATGGCCCGGTCATTAGGGTGTTTTAGTGGCCGGGGGTGAAGGGGTTAAAGGGGTAGAACAAAAATATCCTGTGAAACGTTTAGGGATTGCAACCTTTTTTCGACAAAGCCTCCTCATTTCAGGGGCTCAAAAGTAATTGGACAAATTAACTTTACAATAAATAAAGTGTTCATTTTTAATACTTTGTAGAGTTTCCTTTACAGTCGATGACTCCCGGACGTCTGGAGCCATGGACATCAGCAAATGCTGGGTTTCCTCCTTTGTGATGATTTGACGGCCTTTACTGCATCTGACTTCACTTGTTGATTGTCTTTGGGTATTTTTGCCTTAAGTTTTGCCTTAACTATGTGAAATGCATGCTCAATAGGGTTGAGATCTGGTTAGTGATGGACGGACCCAGACTGTAAAAGTCTGGATCCACACGATTTCAAAAGTACCCGAGCACCGAGCCCAGGCCCAGATTTCTCAGGGAAGTCCGTGTAATGATCTGGGTCCAGCAACGTGGGAAGTAATAAAATAAAAGAAAAATGACGAAAATAATAATAAAACAGGCACACTATACTTACCGAGTCTCTGACGCAACTGTATACTGCTTCTGGGCGGCTCATTCTAACAGGGCCGCTGATTATCTTCATATATATTCACTGCATCTCCCGCCCACTGGCAGTCTTGGAGTCTGTGATTGCTTGCAGTCAGATACCCTCCAGCCTGTGTGTAAGTCTGTCTGACTGCTTGGAATCACAGATCCTGTCTGTGGGTCTATATCGTGGTGGAAAAATAAAGAAAAAATTGGCGTAGGGTCCCCTCGCATCCATTTGAAGCGACAATCCCAGAACTTTACCTGGCTCTTCCCGATTGAGCTAGTGCAGTGGCAATCAGGGTAGTAATGGGTTAATAACAGCTCACAGCTGTCACAAAGCACTATATTAGTAATAGGAGGCATCTATGAGACCGCGCCATTACTAATCTGTAAGTGAAATTAAATAAACACAAACACAGAGAAAGTGCTTTATTTAAAATAAAATACCAAAAATACCTCTTTCACCCCTTTATTAACCCCCCAAACACCCACGTCCTATGTCATCCACATGAGGTCCCATGACAATTCCAGCTCTAGTACATCTGAAGTGACAGCGCACAGCCATAGAATATGACCTCCCACTGTGAGCTTCAGGCATAATATGAGCCACGTGATAAATTGTGATGTCACTCAGGTTATTTGCGGTCACAGCTGGAGGTTCCCACTGTCTTCCACCTGTGATTGCAAGTAACCTAACCTCGGGACCTCATTGAATTGAGTGACCTCAGGTGAGGTTACCTGCGATCACAGGTGGAGGACCTCCAGCTGTAACCGCAAATAACCTTAGTGATGTCACCGATCATCACTTGGCTCATTCTCTGCCTGAAGCTCACAGCAGGCAGTCATGTTCTATAACCACACGCTATCACTTCAGATGTAACAAAGCCTGATTACACTGGGACTTCATATGGATGATGTTGGACCTGGATATTTTGGGGGTTAATAAAGGGGTGAAAAGGATGGGGTTTTTTTGTATTTTATTTCAAATAAAGGACTATTTTGGTGTTTGTTTTTATTTCTTTTCACTTACAAATTACTAATGAGGTGGTCTCATAGACAACTCCCATTACTAATCTAGGGCTTACTAGCAGCTGTGAGCTGTTATTAACACCTTAATATCTTGATTGCCACTGCACCAGGGCAATTGGGATGAGCCAGGTAAAGTTCCGAGATTGTCACATGTAATGGATTTGACAATCCTGAGTGGCTGCAGGCTGCTATTTTTAGGCTGGGGGCCCCAATAAGCATGGGCTTCCCCAGCCTGAGAATACCAGTTCCCAGCTGCCAGCTTTATCATGGCTTTGTATCAAAATATCACCCCCATTTTAACATTATTTTTTTCCCCAATTTTCTTCTCTACTTTGGGGTGTGTCTTATAATCCTAGGCTTATATATTCGAGTCAATAAGTTTTCCCAGTTTTTTGTAGTAAACATAGGTACCTTGGCTTATATTCAGGTACATACCGTATGCAATCTGTACTGTGAAGCGTCATCCAATCAACCTTGCTGCATTTGGTTGAATCTAAGTAGAAAGTATCACCCTGTATACTTCAGAATGAATCCGTCTGCTTCTGTCTTCAGTCACATCAATAAACACTAGTAACCCAGTGCCATTGGAAGCCATGTATGCCCAGCCATCACACTGCCTCCACCATGTTTTACAAAGGATATGGTGTGCTTTGCATCACGAGCTATTTCAAGCTTTTTCCATACTAATTTCTTCCCATCATTCTGGTGCACGTTGTTATGTCCAAAGAATACTTTTCCAGAACTGAGCTTGCATATATAGAGTTTTTTTACTGACATTTCTATTTTTAAGTCTAATTAATGGTTTACACCTTGTGGTGAACCTTATGCATTTGCTCTCATAAAGTCTTCTTTTTATTTAAGTCCCTGGAGAGTGTTCTTCATTTGGGTGGATGTTGTGAAGATGTTTTTCTTCATCATGGGAAATGTTTCTGCAATCATTCACCAATGTTGTCTTTCATGGATGTCCAGGACTTTTTGAGTTCCGAAGCTCCCCAGTGCACTCTTTTTTTGCAGAATGTACCAAACTGTTATTTTCCACTCCTAATATTTCTGCTGCTTTTCTGATGGATTTCTTTTTTTTTCAGACTAATGAAGATCTGTTTCTCTTCCATTTTGAGTCCCTTAGACCGCATGTTGTGTTTTCCCAGTAACAGCTACCAAATGCAAATGCCACACCTGGATTCAGCTCCAGACCATTTACCTGCTTAATTGATGGATTAATGAGGGAATAGCCTATGCAGCCCATTAGAGAGCTTTTGAGATAGTTGACCAATTACCTTTGGTTCCTTGAAAAATAGACAGCTACATATTAAAAGTTTCACTCTGGCAGCCTGTTTTCAGCTTCCTGAACAGGCCAAATTTTACAATTCTGACCAGTGTCACTTTATGATATAATAACTCTGGAATGCATCAATGGATACCAGTGCATTTGATACTGTTATAGTGTGACACATTGTACTTTATGATAGTGGTAAATTTAGATGAGACTTTTTTTCCGTTTATTTGTGAAAATATTGTAAATTTGACAATGTTTTTAACATGTAACCATTGTCATACTTTATAATTTTTATGCCCTAAAACTAGAGAATTATGTCACATGAAATAGTTAATTAATAACATTTATCACATGTCTACTTTATATCAGCATCATTTTTTAAACATATTTTTTTTTGTTAGGACGTTAGAAGGGTTAAAAGATTATCAGCAATTTCTCATTTTTCCAGCAAAATTTACAAAACCAATTTTTTTTACGGACCACATCACATTTGAAGTACTTATAGAGGTCAATATGACAAAAAATACCCCAAAATGACATTATTTTAAAACCTGCACCTCTCAAAGTGCTCAAAAAACATTCAATACATTTATTCACCCTTTATGAACTCTTTTTACATCACATGTCTTTGTTGTCAAAAAATTACGACATAGTGATTATGGGAGATTTTAACTAATCAGATATTTGTTGGGAATCTCAGGCAAAAGTAATGAGTCCAAAAAATTACTATCTTCTCTCGCTGACAACTTTAGCTTTCAAACGTTAGAAGATAAAACAAGAGGATCTGCTATCTTGGACCTAATTCTTACCAACAGGGTGGAAATAGTTGAGGAAGTAAAGGTGCCTGCGAGTTTAGGAGGCAGCAATCATGCTATCCTCTAATTTTAGATTACAAAAGGAGGAAGACCTGCGAGGATTTCGACTTCAAAGATGGACTTCAGAAGGGCAGATTTTAATGGACTTAGTAAGAGGATAGGAAAGAACCAATGGCTGGATGTTGTAAAGGAATAAAAGTTTTAAGAAGGATGTGAGATTTTGCTAAATAAAATTCTCACTACATAATCAGTAACAATCCCTAAAAGAAGGAAAAATAGGAAGGAGCATTTAGGCTGAGACCACACTTTGCGTTTCCACCTGCGTTTCAGGTGCTTTTTAGATCCGTTTTGAGAAGCACCTTTTTCATGCCAAAAGGCATGCGTTTTGATTTTACAGCAAAGTCTATGGAAAATGGTGATTTTCAGACCGCACTTTGCATTTCTAAATGCTGCGTTTAATTTGCATATTTTGGTGTCAAAAACCATGCGTTCAAAGAAGTAGCATGTCAATTGTTTTTGCCATTTTAGGTGCGTTTTGCTAACATTGAAGTCAATGAGAAATGGCAAAAACAAAGATTCCTTCAAATTCCTGCGTTTTACCTGCTTTTTATGTGCTGAAAACATGCGTTTTGGACTACCAAAACACATGCTTTTTGGACATTAAAATAATAATTTCATATGTCCCTTTACACACACACATAGTCCGACAATTAAATTAAAGAAAAATAATAATTTATTGCTATTTTTCCAAAAAATAGTATATTACCGCTATTATTTTAATCATTATTTCTACTTTCTAAATTATTTCTAAAATTCTATGTGTTCCTTTTTTTTTCTTTTTTCATTGTGTTTGACTGTTTAAACTTTTTTTAGCAGTGTCTTGATATTCAAAACGCATCTGTCAAAACGCAGGTGAAAAAGCATGTAAAAAGTGCTGAAAACGCATCTAAAACGCATTAAATACGCATGCGTTTTCAGCGCTAAAGTTCTGAAAAAGGCAACTTTGGTCAACTCAATTAAGCCCAAAATCGTGCATTTATAACTGCAAGTAGGTGAACGTAAAGTGCGGTCTCAGCCTTACAGAGACCAGGATGGATGCATACAGAACTTAAACTCTTGCTAAAAAAAGAAAAAGAAATGTACAGTGCCTTGCGAAAGTATTCGGCCCCCTTGAATTTTTCAACCTTTTCCCACATTTCAGGCTTCAAACATAAAGATAAAAATTTTAAATTTTATGGTGAAAAATCAATAACAAGTGGGACACAATTGTGAAGTTGAATGATATTTATTGCTTATTTTAAATTTTTGTAAAAAATAAAAATCTGAAAATTGTGGCCTACAATATTATTCGGCACCTTTCTTTTAATTCTTTGCAGCGCAACCTTTTGCTGCGATTACAGCTGCAGTCGCTTGGGGTATGTGTCTATCAGTTTTGCACATCGAGAGACTGAAATTCTTGCCCATTCTTCCTTTGCAAACAGCTCGAGCTCAGTGAGGTTGGATGGAGAGCATTTGTGAACAGCAATTTTCAGCTTTTTCCACGGATTCTCGATTGGATTCAGGTCTGGACTTTGACTTGGCCATTCTAACACCTGGATACGTTTATTTGTGAACCATTCCATTGTAGATTTGCTTTATGTTTTGGATCATTGTCTTGTTGGAAGACTAATCTCTGTCCCAGTCTCAGGTCTTTTGCAGACTCCAACAGGTTTTCTTCAAAAATGGTTCTGTATTTGTCTCAATCCATCTTCCCATCAATTTTACCCATCTTCACTGTCCCTGCTGAAGCAAAGCAGGCCCAAACCATGATGCTGCCACCACCATGTTTGACAGTGGAGATGGTGTGTTCAGGGTTATGAGCTGTGTTGCTTTTACGCCAAACATATCGTTTGGCATTGTGCCCAAAATGTTCGATTTTGGTTTCATCTGACCAGAGCACCTTCTTCCACATGTTTGGTGTGTTTCTCAGGTGGCTTGTAGCAAACCTTAAACAACACTTTTTATGGATATCTTTGAGAAATGGCTTTCTTCTTGCCACTGTTCCATAAAGGCCAGATTTTTGCAGTGTACAACTGATTGTTGTCCTATGGACAGACTCTCCCACCTCAGCTGTAGATCTCTGCAGTTCATCCAGAGTGATCATGGGCCTCTTGGCTGCATCTCTGATCAGTCTTCTCCTGGTTTGACATGACATTTTTGAAGAACGGCCGGGTCTTGTTAGATTTTCAGTGGTATGATACTCCTTCCATTTCAATATGATCGCTTGCACAGTGCTCCTTGGGACGTTTAAAGTTTTGGAAATCTTTTTGTAACCAAATCCAGCTTTAAACTTCTCCACAACAGTATCATGGACCTGCCTGTTGTGTTCCTTGGTATTCATGATGCTCTTTGTGCTTTAAACAGAACACTGAGACTATCACAGAGCAGGTACATTTATACAGAGACTTCATTACACACAGGTAGATTATATTTATCATCATTAATCATTAAGGACAACAATGGATCATTCAGAGATCCTCAATGACCTTCTGGAGTGAGTTTGCTATGCTGAAAGTAAAGGGGCCGAATAATATTGCACGCCCCAATTTTTAGTTTTTTATTTTTTACAAAAATTTAAAATAAGCAATAAATATCGTTCACCTTCACAATTGTGTCCCACTTGTTGATTCTTCATCATAACATAACATTTTTTATCTTTGTTTGAAGCCTGAAATGTGGGAAAAGGTTGAAAAATTCAAGGAGGCCAAATATTTTCACAAGGCACTGTATACAGTCATGGCCAAAAGTGTTGACAACATTAAAATTGTTCCAGAAAATGAAGTATTCCTACCATAAAATTATTGCAATTACATATACTGTATTTTGCATGTTTATTCCTTTCTGTGTAATAAAAAAGCAGAGGGGAAAAAAAGGCAAATTTGACATAATTTTACTCAAAAGTTCCAAGAATGGTGCCAGACAAAATTGTTGGCACCCTCAACTTAATATTTGGCTGCACACCCATTGGAATAAATAACTGCAATCAATCACTTCCTATAACCATCAACATGCGCTTCTTAACCTCTCAGCTGGAATTTTGGACCACTCTTCTTTTGCAAACTGCTCCAGGTCTCTCATATTTGAAGGTGCCTTCTCTCTACAGTAATTTTAACATTTCTCAAAGGTGTTCAATGGAATTTAGATCCAGACTTATTGCTGCCACTTCAGAACTCTCCAGCGCTTTGTTTCCATCCATTTCTTGGTGCTTCTTGAAGTATGTTAGGGGTAATTGTCCTGCTGGAAGACGCATGCCGGAGGATGTAAACTCAGCTTTCTGACACAGGGCACTACAAAATCCTTTGGTAATCTTCAGGTTTCCAGTGCCAGAGGCAGCAAAACAACCCCAAAACATTTTTGAACTACTACCATATTTGACTGTAGGTACCGTGTTCCATTCACTGTAATGATACAGCAGAGTTACTCCAGACCCCTTTTGGCCTCTTTCAGCAGTGTCATTTTTTTCAAAAGTGTTTACAAAATTGTTGTTGACCGCACTTTTGTGGACTCCTAAAAAGATGCATAAAAAGATGGACACCGGCCGACCACAAGCCAGATGGGAGTTTAAAGTGACTCTCTCTGCCTCATTAAAGTGAATTTTACTGTGGTTTTGTCTGAATCACATTTTTCAGAGATTTACATGTAATGCCCGGTGTAAGTGCTCAGTGTAGAGCGTAGAATCAATGTGATCTGAGCCTGACTGTGATCTTTGGGAGGCAGAATATACAAATCAACAGCAGAATTGACTTTGATATTATTTTTTTATGCCTTTGAACTTGCGGTATAAGTGATTATGTGGCTTTGTTTCTCATGTCAGTACGATCACAGCATTATCAGATTTATACAGATTTTTTTAAAATTTAGCTACTATCACACTAAAAAACAAATTTTTAAAAAGAAAGGTTTTTTACATCACTGAATTTTTGAAGGCTATAGTTTATTTTTATGCCGATAGATGTCACGTGAGGGCTTGTTTTGTGAGGGCTGAAGTGACGTTTTTATTGGTACCATATTAGGCCAACATATTTTTTGATTGCTTTCTATTCATCCCAGTGTGCTTTCCAGGTAATCCCCTTCAGTACCCTCACTTATGTTTCCTCCACACCATTAGACTCTTCAAACAGTTCTCCCTGTAAATGGCGGCTTTGTATCACCCTCCAGGCTCCTCTTGTCAGTTCCTGGATCATTTCACCACTTGGCTTCCACACTTTCTATCCTGTGACATTCCCACTCTCATCATGGGGGCTTTAACATCCCTATTGATGACCCACTCTCTCCATCTACCAGCCATTTTCTTTCTCTAACCTCCTCTTACGGCCTGATTCAGTTCACTAAAGGGCGCTTTACACGCAACGACATCACTAAAGAGATGTCATTGGGGTAACGGAATTCGTTAGGCCTAAAACACACTTCCGCAAAAAAAAGTCCGTATGACACGGTCCGTTTTTCGGGTCCGTGTTCCGTATTTTTGGGGCGTTTCTCCGGTACGTATGGCATCCGTGTGATGGCGTATGCGAGCCGTGTGTACGTGTGGAATGTCCGTATTGACACAAAATACGTACGTGTGCAGTCCGTGTGCCGTCCGTTTTTTCAGATACGTATTTTCACACAAATAACCTTGTTAGCCCTTCTAAATGTGCTCCTGGTGGGTTAAATTGGTCAATTAACTACCCAATTTGTTTATTTTGCTTAAAAAACCTGAAAAAACATGGCTTCAGAGCTCATTCTCACATTAGACACACTCCAAAATGTCTCTTTTCAATGAAGCAACCATGTATTTGCTCTGGTTGATATCTAGGAGATTTGGGGTTAGGCGACATATGATTGAAGAAGAGCCACCACTGGAGAAAAGGATGTGGATTCACCCCCTTGTGAAGCTCAGGAAAACACATGGCCTTTTTAATATTTTATATGGCGAAATGCGGAAATTCCCACCTAAATTCCAAGCCTACTGCCATCTCACCATGAATTCATTTGACAACATCCTTGGCCTTGTGTACCATCGTTTGAAGCATCAGGACACCTCTATGCGCCTCAGCATCTCCCCTGAGGAACGACTGTTGTTGACTTTACGGTAGGTGTTGTCATGTATACTCATGCTTTATCGGTTATATTGAAATACATGTTAAGTCGCTAAGGCATCATTTTGTAGAAATTATGTAATTTAAAATTATGGTCTTTGTAGAGAACTTATATTGATCACTTAACCACAGTGCAATTTAAAATTAAGATCTGAGAAGTCACATCTACCATTCTATCTCTACCAAAATTGAAGAAACAAGAGGCTTAACTCAAACAAGCTTGTTTATTAAACACAAAATTAAATATTTTTCCAATATGGAAAGTAAAGATCACATATGCTTTTCCCAACCAAAGAAATTATAAAAAAACATACACAGTATCTCGCCAGTCATTGGATGATACAAATATTTGGTGTGAAATACAAATTACATGAATAGTCAAAGTAATGTCATGTTTTTATTATATTTCAGTTACCTAGCAACTGGGCAATCCATCAGCAGTCTTCATTTTGAATTCTTATTGGGAAGGTCCACAATTGGCAAGATTATCCTGCATACCTGCACTGTGCTATGGGAGACCCTTAGGCATCATGTCATGCAGCTGCCTTCAATACAGGAATGGATGCACATTTCAGATGAATTTTTGGAGAAAACAGCTTTCCCAAATTGTATTGGTGCCATTGACGGAAAACACATTAGAGTGAAGAAACCACCGAACTCTGCATCAAGATATTTTAATTATAAGTTTTTTTCTGTAGTTATTTTGGCCATGGTAGATACAAACTACTGCTTTTTATTTGCTGATATTGGGGCCTATGGCAGTGCCTCAGATGCACGCATTTTCAGAAGTTCACGTTTAGTAAGACGATTAATGTCTGATAGTTTAAGTTTACCTGCACCAAGAACATTGCCTGGTACTAATGGCCCAATTGACCCTTTTGTAATGGTTGCAGATCAGGGGTTTGCATTGTCTAGGCATTTGATGCGTCCATATCCCAGAAGGGGGCTGGACAGATCAAGAGCCCTATTTAATAGCAAATTGGCCAGAGCACGTTGCTATGTTGATCGTGCTTTTGGCATTTTGGCCTCAAGATGGCGCATTTATCAAACCACCATCCAACTCCAACCAACCACCGTCAAGGCTGTCATTAAATCGACAGTAGTGTTACATAATTACTGTAGATTACATGAAAGCAATGACGAAGACATTGAGGAGTTGCCTGCTTTAAATGCACCATTTGTAGAGTATGGTAGTGTCAGAACCACTGTGTCCACTTCTGGTCTACAAGTGAGGAATCAGTTTAAAGATTATTTTAGTTTAAATTGCCATAGTCATGTATAATTTTGACATTGTTATAGTTTTTTATCACTTGGTTACATAAGCACAAACACATATGTTTTACAAAAGAGAAAATGACCATACATAGGTATAATTTGAGTTTTTTTGTTTCGTTGGTTGTGTTTGTGGTCCCCATAAGCTATTGTGATATAACTATATTGTTATAACATCAGAAATTTTTGTTATTCTAAAAACAGTACTACTGAATGTACATGACTAATAAAAATATGGCAATTTTGATTTTAAAAAGTTAGTCCAGAATTATTATTTTACCTATGTATGTATGTTATCTTTTGCAAGACACCCTGTATTTTTTTTTTTTTTTTTTAAATACAATTTTGTTAGGGACATTAGCCCATACAAAACACCATACTTTATTATGCAATAATGTCACACAAACATAATTTGTTTGACACTATTGGAATACAAGTATGGGACCAGACCATATGCAGATACTGCATAGTGGCTGGATTTTTAATAATAAAGGTGTCTGAGTGTTAGTGTAGTAGTTTATGTGCGTGCATTTTTTTTCCCTAAACCCAGTTTATTCTAATGGATGGTCCAAACAACATGTCCAGAGCAAGGCATCATTCTAACAGGCAGGTATTGTTGTTGAAGTGATAGAGTAATTTCTATAGAATTTTTGTAAAGGAAAACAAAAAATATGACCACATGTATATAGAGTAAGTAATGTGTTACATTTTGATATGTTTCCCCACCAGCAATACCCTAGAAAACATACCAAAATGTAAAATAATACATACAATATCACATTATGATTCAACTAAATCCTCTAGGCTAGTGATGTTTTACTGTGTAGGCTCCATTGCATTGACATCTACAGAATATGTTTGCTGCACAACAGTAGATGTTGTAGTGAGTGACTGATCAGTGTTTCCACTAGTAACAGTTGTTGTACTTGGAACAAATAATGAGGCAGTTGTTTGAGCAGATGGAAGACCAAGTGTAGGTGGTACATATTGATGTGTTGGAAGAGGCTGAGTATGTGTGTATGTGAAGTTAGTTGGGTAAGTCTGTTGTTGAAAGTACTGTTGTTGGGATTATTAGGAACATGGTATGATGTTGGTTGTTGAATCATTTGAGGTAGTCTATGAACATTACTAACAATACTAGGATAGTTAAAAGAGGTTTGCATTGGTGTTTGTTGGGGTATTTGTGGGACAAATGTTGGCTGTTGAGATAGCCTTTGTGTCATTAATGTACCTGTGTGGTGTGGGACAACTGTTGGCCTAATTTGTACATCAGTTACCATAGAAGAAGATGGACACTGTACAGTGCCTACAAGTAGTATTCAACCCCTTGCAGATTTAGCAGGTTTGATAAGATGCAAATAAGTTAGAGCCTGCAAACTTCAAACAAGAGCAGGATTTATTAACAGATGCATAAATCTTACAAACCAACAAGTTATGTTGCTCAGTTAAATTTTAACACATTTTCAACATAAAAGTGTGGGTCAATTATTATTCAACCCCTAGGTTTAATATTTTGTGGAATAACCCTTGTTTGCAATTACAGCTAATAATCGTCTTTTATAAGACCTGATCAGGCCGGCACAGGTCTCTGGAGTTATCTTGGCCCACTCCTCCATGCAGATCTTCTCCAAGTTATCTAGGTTCATTGGGTGTCTCATGTTGACTTTAATCTTGAGCTCCTTCCACAAGTTTTCAATTGGGTTAAGGTCAGGAGACTGACTAGGCCACTGCAACACCTTGATTTTTTCCCTCTTGAACCAGGCCTTGGTTTTCTTGGCTGTGTGCTTTGGGTCGTTGTCTTGTTGGAAGATGAAATGACGACCCATCTTAAGATCCTTGATGGAGGAGCGGAGGTTCTTGGCCAAAATCTCCAGGTAGGCCGTGCTATCCATCTTCCCATGGATGCGGACCAGATGGCCAGGCCCCTTGGCTGAGAAACAGCCCCACAGCATGATGCTGCCACCACCATGCTTGACTGTAGGGATGGTATTCTTGGGGTCATATGCAGTGCCATCCAGTCTCCAAACGTCATGTGTGTGGTTGGCACCAAAGATCTCGATCTTGGTCTCATCAGACCAGAGAACCTTGAACCAGTCTATCTCAGAGTCTTCCAAGTGATCATGAGCAAACTGTAGACGAGCCTTGACATGACGCTTTGAAAGTAAAGGTACCTTACGGGCTCGTCTGGAACGGAGACCATTGCGGTGGAGTACGTTACTTATGGTATTGACTGAAACCAATGTCCCCACTGCCATGAGATCTTCCCGGAGCTCCTTCCTTGTTGTCCTTGGGTTAGCCTTGACTCTTCGGACAAGCCTGGCCTTGGCACGGGTGGAAACTTTCAAAGGCTGTCCAGGCCGTGGAAGGCTAACAGTAGTTTCATAAGCCTTCCACTTCTGGATGATGCTCCCAACAGTGGAGACAGGTAGCCCCAACTCCTTGGAAAGGGTTTTGTACCCCTTGCCAGCCTTGTGACCCTCCACGATCTTGTCTCTGATGGCCTTGGAATGCTCCTTTGTCTTTCCCATGTTGACCAAGTATGAGTGCTGTTCACAAGTTTGGGGAGGGTCTAAGGCTGCTTTCACACATCCGGCTTGAGCTCTGCGGCTCAATCCGGCTGTGCAAGCTATGCAACGGATGCGGTGAAAACACCGCATCCTTTGCATAAGTTTTTCCTTTGCGGCCAGTCCGGTTTTTGCCGCTTGCGGCATGCTACAGAGCATGCGCAGTGGCAAAAACCGCATGCGGCGGCCGGATGCGGTTATTGCCGCATCGCGCCGCATCCGGCCGCCATAGGCATGCATTGAAAAATGCGCCGCATCGGCCGAATGCGGCGCGATGCGGTTTTTTTTTGCCGCACGAAAAAACGTGCCAGGCAACGTTCCATCTGGCCGCTGCATCGGCTAAATCTGCCGCATGCGGCAAAAACCGGATGGAACGCAAGGCCATGCGGCACAATGCGGCACTAATTAAAGTCTATGCAGGAAAATCGCAACCGGCAGCCAAAAAAAACTGGTTGCGATTTTCCTGCAAAGTGCCGGAGTGTGCCGCATTGCAGAAACCGGAGGTGTGAAAGCAGCCTTAATTAGTCACAAAAAGCTGGAAAAAGAGATAATTAATCCAAACATGTGAAGCTCATTGTTCTTTGTGCCTGAAATACTTCTTAATACTTTAGGGGAACCAAACAGAATTCTGGTGGATTGAGGGGTTGAATAATAAAAAGACCCTCTGAATAAACTTTTCACAATTTAAAAAAAAAATAAAAAAAGAAATAACATTCTTTTTTGCTGCAGTGCATTTCACACTTCCAGGCTGATCTACAGTCCAAATGTCACAATGCCAAGTTAATTCCGAATGTGTAAACCTGCTAAATCTGCAGGGGGTTGAATACTACTTGTAGACACTGTATATGTGTTTGTTGCACTACAGGATTAAGTTGAAAATTAGAGAAATGTTCATCTGTTTGGCTTTCCACAGTTTGTTGAGTTGTGTTTGTGTGTGGGCCACGTGGATTGGCTCTCCATTGTTCTATCACTTCAAAACAATAAATGGGTTCAGGCTCATGTTGGGTAGCAGATATTAGTGTTATTAAGGACGCCCTCAATCTGTCCTGCCTATCAGGTGCAACCAATGCAAGCGAGGGAGAAAGGGAGTGGCAAAATCTCTCTCCATCACTCTCTGGTATCAGTGAATTCATCATGTGTATTATTCTGGTATCAATGATATCTGGCAGGGAACGTAAATCTTCATAATGCCTATGTCTGCGACCACGGATAGATTGTGCTACTGTGCGCATGGTATTAGTTGATATTCTTGGCTGTGTGCCTGCATGTTGCTGTGGACTACTCTCTGCAAGAACTGGTGAATGGCCACTTTATTGCCCTGTAGACTGGCCTGGAATTACATTAGTGGATTGACTTGTTCCCAAACCCAAATCAGAGGACATTTCTTCTACGTCTTTCTGGCTGGTGTTGGGGATTGTTGGTGGTTGATATGAGGTAGGCTCCATCTCAGAAGCAGAGGTCGCTGTTAATACTGCTGACTGGGCTTCCTCACTATCTTCTAGATTATCCTCTGTACTTTGATGACAAAAAAAAAAAAAAAAATTAGTGTGTGCCTTTTAAATAAAACCACCATGTGATGTAATGGTTTAAACTTACTTTGGTACTTCCATAATGGGCATGAGGAAGCTCAGTTTTTCATAATGTACATACTTTTTCTTTTTTGCAGCGGCAGCTGTGGTGGCCACAGTGGTCACGGGCTGAGCGCCATCGCCGTTTGACAAGATCCACTGTAAAAAAAAAAAAAAATTGTAAAATAAGATCACAAAATCTAACAATTGTAGATTCAAAAAAATTAGACATTAGTCTTGTATTGCAGCAATTGGAAAAAATAGGAACACACATCCATGTGTATGAAAACAACAACCCATAACACTCATATAGTGACATAATAACACAATAACCATGGGAAAGAAAAAAGTTCAACAGTAAAAATCTTAAACCACTGAATAATCATTCATCTCCTTTTAATTGTTAAAAAAAAACAAAAAACCTACAGAAAGCCATGAGCAACAAAATGACTACCGTGTTTCCCCGAAAGTAAGACAGTGTCTTACTTTCTTTTTACCCCCAAAAGTGCCACTATGTCTTACTTTCGGGGTATGTCTTATATTGGAAAAAATCCCACAGCAATCGCAGCAAGTCTCCATGCAATGTACCGTATGGGGACTTGCCGCGATTGCGCCCTAAGTGTACCGCAAGTTAAGGAAACTTAACCACCAGCGGCTGCACATGAGGGCACTGAGGCTGCGTGATTTAGTATGTTGTCCATGGTCCTGATGGACCACGGACAACATTACTGCAACATTTCAACATTTCTCGGTAGCCGAGCGCTCAGCTGAGCGCCCGACCGCCGGCATGTGTCAGCTCTCAGCTGAGCGCTAAGCCGCCGGCATGTCAGGGCGTTCAGCTGAGCGCCAGACCGCCGGCATGTGTCAGCTCTCAGCTGAGCGCTAAGCCGCCGGCATGTCAGGGCGTTCAGCTGAGCGCCAGACCGCCGGCATGTGTCAGCTCTCAGCTGAGAGCTTTGCCGGCGGCATGTCAGGGCGCTCAGCTGAGCGCTTTGCCGCCGGCATGTCAGGGCTCTCAGCTGAGAGCTGTCACATGCCGGCGGCATGTCAGGGTGCTCAGCTGAGCGCTCGGCCGCCGGCATGTTAGGGCGCTCAGCTGAGCGCTTTGCCGGCGGCATGTCAGGGCGCTCAGCTGAGCGCTCGGCCGCTGTAACTGTACTGTAAAGAGGAAAAAAAAAAATAAATCAATTTTTACTACGTCTTACTTTCGGGGTACGTCTTACATTAGCCAACCCCCCCAAAACCCCCACTACGTCTTACTATCGGGGGTGTCTTACTATCAGGGAAACACGGTACTAACCCATGAAGTGCCATACAGTTAGGTCCAGAAATATTTGGACAGTGACACAAGTTTTGTTATTTTAGCTGTTTACAAAAACATGTTCAGAAATACAATTATATATATAATATGGGCTGAAAGTGCACACTCCCAGCTGCAATATGAGAGTTTTCACATCCAAATCGGAGAAAGGGTTTAGGAATCATAGCTCTGTAATGCATAGCCTCCTCTTTTTCAAGGGACCAAAAGTAATTGGACAAAAGACTCTAAGGGCTGCAATTAACTCTGAAGGTGTCTCCCTCGTTAACCTGTAATCAATGAAGTAGTTAAAAGGTCTGGGGTTGATTACAGGTGTGTGGTTTTGCATTTGGAAGCTGTTGCTGTGACCAGACAACATGCGGTCTAAGGAACTCTCAATTGAGGTGAAGCAGAACATCCTGAGGCTGAAAAAAAAGAAAAAATCCATCAGAGAGATAGCAGACATGCTTGGAGTAGCAAAATCAACAGTCGGGTACATTCTGAGAAAAAAGGAATTGACTGGTGAGCTTGGGAACTCAAAAAGGCCTGGGCGTCCACGGATGACAACAGTGGTGGATGATCACCGCATACTTTCTTTGGTGAAGAGAACCCGTTCACAACATCAACTGAAGTCCAGAACACTCTCAGTGAAGTAGGTGTATCTGTCTCTAAGTCAACAGTAAAGAGAAGACTCCATGAAAGTAAATACAAAGGGTTCACATCTAGATGCAAACCATTCATCAATTCCAAAAATAGACAGGCCAGAGTTAAATTTGCTGAAAAACACCTCATGAAGCCAGCTCAGTTCTGGAAAAGTATTCTATGGACAGATGAGACAAAGATCAACCTGTACCAGAATGATGGGAAGAAAAAAGTTTGGAGAAGAAAAGGAACGGCACATGATCCAAGGCACACCACATCCTCTGTAAAACATGGTGGAGGCAACGTGATGGCATGGGCATGCATGGCTTTCAATGGCACTGGGTCACTTGTGTTTATTGATGACATAACAGCAGACAAGAGTAGCCGGATGAATTCTGAAGTGTACCGGGATATACTTTCAGCCCAGATTCAGCCAAATGCCGCAAAGTTGATCGGACGGCGCTTCATAGTACAGATGGACAATGACCCCAAGCATACAGCCAAAGCTACCCAGGAGTTCATGAGTGCAAAAAAGTGGAACATTCTGCAATGGCCAAGTCAATCACCAGATCTTAACCCAATTGAGCATGCATTTCACTTGCTCTAATCCAGACTTAAGACGGAAAGACCCACAAACAAACAAGACCTGAAGGCTGCAGCTGTAAAGGCCTGGCAAAGCATTAAGAAGGAGGAAACCCAGCGTTTGGTGATGTCCATGGGTTCCAGACCTAAGGCAGTGATTGCCTGCAAAGGATTCGCAACAAAATATTGAAAATAAAAATATTTTGTTTGGGTTTGGTTTATTTGTCCAATTACTTTTGACCTCCTAAAATGTGGAGTGTTTGTAAAGAAATGTGTACAATTCCTACAATTTCTATCAGATATTTTTATTCAAACCTTCAAATTAAACGTTACAATCTGCACTTGAATTCTGTTGTAGAGGTTTCATTTCAAATCCAATGTGGTGGCATGCAGAGCCCAACTCGCCAAAATTGTGTCACTGTCCAAATATTTCTGGACCTAACTGTATGTTCCACATATATTTTCCATTATACACTACACATTACTCTTACCATTCCAGACATGGTGACACCAAGGAACATGCATAATAAACCAAACATAGAAATACAACTCAAAATGTATAGAGAAATCTCAGCACATTTGCAATAGATAAAGCAGAGAAATGCAAATAAAACCCCCCCCAAACATGTTTAATAGTGGCTTAACCACCCTGAAATGCCTTTTGTACATGCATAAAATGCTTTGCAGACCACATATACACATGCTGACATTACTAGTAAACTGCAATGAATAGTTCAAAAGGCCAAATAAATACACTCTCCTGATTGTGAGTCTCCAGTGTATCTCAAAATGAGTCAGGCCCATTAATACATGCCAAACCAACTATACAAATATGTTTATACTCAGCCTACAGAATGTGCACATGTAGGTAAGGACAGAAGCAAGGCAAATATCTGTACTCACCATATCTATTTTTCTTTCCAGGGGTGCATTGAGACCATCCATTCCTAGGGTAGACTATCTCTGCCACAGCCATCCATGCTCGTTCCACCATTAACCTGTCATGATAGCCATCAACACGTATGTCCACAGCTCTGGATGCCTCTCTACTTCTCCAATCAGCCTCTCTGTATCGATTCTGGGCGCCATGCTCAGTACCTGTGTTGTTCTCTGTGCTCAAAGTTCCCCTGCAGTGAGAGGACAGGTGCCCAGCTGCTGTCTGGCGTGCAAATGAGACAGGAAATGTCTGTTTGGCGCCAGAATTAATGGCCTACAATTGACCTGATAGATTGGTAACAAGTGTTTCAGATTTTGTGATGAAAAACGGACACGGATGATACGTGCTGAACACGGACATACTCCGTGTGCGGTCCGTGCAGGCACGGACCCATAGACTAAAGCGGGTCCGTGCCTGCGTGTTGCCGGCAAAAAACTGACATTTCGTCCGTGTAGAAAAGCGCACACACGTACTTACGACACAGACACACGTTCCGTGTGAATTTACGTACGTGTGCCATCTTCCATTGAATAACATGGGTCTCCGTGTGTACGTGTCACCGGTACGTGCAAATATGTACCGCACACGTACAAATTACACGGATGTGTGTTGCGGGTCTTACGCACATCCGGCCTCGTTAGCGACGTTGTTGCAGGTGACACGCAGGAGCGACCGTTAACGAGCGATAATACTCACCATATCGTTGCTCATTGACACGCTGCTCTATTCCCAAATATCGTTGCTGCTGCTGGTACGATGTTGTTCGTCGTTCCTGCGACAGCGCACATCGCTATGTGTGACACCGCAGGAACGAGGAACCTCACTGTACCTGCGGCCGCCCGCAATGATGTCACTGCCGATCACACCTGCCCCCGTCGTTTGTGCGTTACGGGCAAATCGCTGCCCGTGGCGCATAATATCGCTAGTACCCGTGAACGGACTTACCTTCCCAGCGATGTCACTGTGGCCGCCGAACTGCCTCTTTTCTAAGGGGGCGGTTTGTGCGGCATCACAGCAATGTCACACGGCAGGCATCCAATTGAAGCGGAGGGGCGAGAGCAGCCTTATGAAAGACACGCCCACCTCGTTGCCGGAGGACGCAGGTACGGTGCTGTTCGTCGTTCCTGGGGTGTCACATGTAGCGATGTGTGCTGCCTCAGGATCGACGAACAACCTGCGTCCAAAAGCAGCAACGACATTCTGGAAATGGACGACGTGTCAACAATCAACGATTTGGTGAGTATTTTACATCGTTAGTGGTCGCTCGCACGTGTCACACGCAACGATGTCGCTAATGAGGCCGGATGTGCGTCACGAATTCCGTGACCCCAACGACATCTCGTTAGCGATGTCGTTGCGTGTAAAGCCCCCTTTAGTCCCTATATGGGAGACATTAACTTTTATTATTCTGATCGCTGGTATAATTTACTGCAATGCACCCGCTTTTGTGCCTAAAAAGATGTAAAACACTATAGAATTAATAGCGATATATAAGTGAGTAAAATAATTTAAAAAATAGAATGATACCGCTGGATCATAGGCCACAGTGTCTCCATCTGCCTCATTAGAGGGAATCTCTTCTGTCGGGGGGGCATTGTCTGAATCACGTATTTTGAGATTTACACAAAAAACGAAGTGTAAATGCTCAGCGTACAGCGCAGGATAAATGTAAATCAAGGCTTACAATCTTTGGGAGGCAGGATAAATAAATCAACAGAAGGTCAATAAATTGGTTTTATTTATTTTTTATGCCATTGCTTGTGCAGTATAGGTGAAAGACAGCTTTATTCTTTGAGTCAATGTGATTACAATGATACCAAATTTGTATTTTTTTATATTTTGCTGCTATCACATACTGAGAAACGCTTTTTGCCCCCAAAAAGGTTTTTGCATTGTCATATTTTGAGAGCTATCATTTTCTGCATTTTTGCTGAAAGAGTCATGTGAGGGGCGAGTTAACAGTTTTATTGGTACCATTTTTGGGCACATGACATTTTTTGATCACTCTCTATTGTGATTTTTAGTAGGCAAAATAAACAAAAAACAGTAGTTCAGGAAAAAAAAAATTGTTTTTTTTAATGCCTGTCCTGCAAGTGGTAAAAGTGATGACAGATTTATTTTTCAGGTCAGTACGATTACACAATACCATAGTTATATTGTTTTTAACGACTTGCTGGTTTTGCATAATAAATACTATTTCACAGAAAAAATAATTATTCTAAGAGTTGTAAGTTTTATATTTGTCTGCTGATGGAGCTATTTGGTGGCTTGTGTTTTGTGAGTCAACATGATGTTTTTAGCAATACTATTTTTATTCACATTTGTCTTAATGAACAAATTTTATTCCACTTTTTTTGATGGTTTTATGAAAAAGCAGTTTTTGCCTATTTTTTTATTCAAGTATTTAATGAAGGGGTTAACTAGTATGACACTTTTATAAGTTGGATTGTTCTGGAAGCGGCAATACCAAATATATGTACTTTTTTATTTATTTTTGTTTTTGTATAAATATACGGTATGTATTTTTTGTTATAGTATTTTTCCATTTCTTTTTCTTTTTTTCTTATGCAATTTTTACAACTTTTTTTTACAAACTTTTTTACATATTCCTTTTATTTGACTTTAATTTTCATTACTGCTGATATAATGAACTGCAATGTAACAGCATTGCAATACATTATACCTGTCAGTGCAGCACTGACAAAGGCCTCTTAGACCATGCTCCTGGCTTGGTTTAACAGGCCTTGCAGACCTGAATATTGTCATGACTACCTCAGTTTGCCATGGCAATTATCGGGCCCTCATAATGACGTTGCGGGGGCACCTATCAGACAGGAAAGGGAGCTCACCCATTTCCCAGCCTCCTGTCATTTGCAGAATTCAGGGTGTTAAACAGCCCAGGGCGGTGCAGGTGCTGTTTCTGGCTGTGAGAGCAGGAGCTCGGCTGTCACGTAAGCCAACCTCCCGGAGATGATCGCTCAGGCACAGCTCCTGTGCTGTGTCAGAAAAAAGGAACGAAGTCACCTCAGATAGTATACTGTAAAAAAAGAGAAGCTGACCAGCACCTTCAAAAGGAATAATAATAATATTTTTTATTTATGTAGTGCCAACATATTCCGCAGCGCTTTACAATTCAGAGGAATAAAGCAAGTGTGAACAGGTG
Organism: Anomaloglossus baeobatrachus; assembly: GCF_048569485.1. Taxonomy (NCBI): domain Eukaryota; kingdom Metazoa; phylum Chordata; class Amphibia; order Anura; family Aromobatidae; genus Anomaloglossus; species Anomaloglossus baeobatrachus. The sequence goes on from NC_134358.1 coordinate 488,511,265, forward strand.
CAAGCTGCTATGACTGCATAATACAGAAACAGAAGAATTCAGCAGGATTCTGCAAGCGCTAAGATATAAGCAAAAATAGAGTATATGAAATTTAAATTGCTATATGGAATATATTTAGAAAAATGATGGTACTTAGCACATAATTTGGCCAATTCATCTGATCCCATCAACCACAGCAAGGTTACCTTTCTTTGTAAGGACTCTAAACCTAATTTTTATCCAACATGCCTCTTCCGAGCTAAAAGCCCAAAAATGTAATTCTTTAATGACCCATGACATGTTATGTGAGTCATGGGTCATCTCCCTGCCTTTGATGCAGGCTCGCACTCTGAGTCTGCATCTTTCCTTGCACATGTTGGTTGATTTATTTAGTTGACATTTGCTTCAAATCTGCAATTGTTAACCAGTTAAATCCTGCTGTCAATCTCTGACAGCGAGATGTAATATGCGCCCGTAGGGGTCATTGCCCGCTCCCATTGCAGCTCCTGTGACGTGATTGCGCGGTGCTGATGGCTTGTCATGACAGCCGGGGATCAGTTGATGACCCCTGGGGGCTAGCATTCATAGAAAATTGGGATTTTTGCTGCACAGAGCAGTGCTTCACTAGTAAAAACAGTAAAAAGTGAAAAAAAAAAAAGTTTTTACACTTGTGAAAAAAACAAAACACAAAAGTTCAAATCACCCCCTTTTTTTGCCTCATTAAAAATAAAAGAATTTAAAAAAAATAAAAAATACATGTTAGGTATCTCAGCATTTAGAAATATCCAATCTATTAAAATATAAAATAAATTGCTCGAATTTGAAAACAATGTAAGGTAACAAAAAAAAGTACCGTAAATGCCAGAATTGTATTTTTTTGCAACAACAGAAAAAAATATAATAACATGCAATCAAAACATTGTATACGCCTCTTAATAATATCAGTAAAAACATCAGCTTGAACCCAAAAAAAACAAGCCCTTCCACAGCCCCAGATCCCAAAAATTTAAAACGTTATTGCTTTCAGAAAATCGTAAAAATCGTAACACAAGTACATTTTTTTACCCAAAATTTCTGGGGGGTTTTCACCACTTACAAGATTGGGACACTTTCAAGTTTTTTACCTGCGCAGTATATTTACGATTTGATTATTTGACTTTGGGCATTGGCCGGCGCGCTCTTCACATGCTGCGGGAATTCTAATAGACTATGACTGTTTAGTCATTTTATTTTTCTTTATTTAAAGATTTGGACTGGATATTTATGATTTCGACTTTCCCAGCCAAGCCCACCAATAATTAGAGGGGGGGGGCGACGACATTATTTTATGGAGCTTTGTACTAGTCTATATAAAGCATAAATATTTTCTAACCTGCTCTATAATGCAAATGTGCACATATACAGTAGACTAATAATGTACAGTGTTGGGGTTTTAGGATATTTTTCAAGTGTAAGAAAGTCATGCATCCATCTTAATCCTCAAGATACCAGCAAGGAGTTCACGGAGTCGTATTATTATTGTAATGAGATGGGTGGCTTACAAGCTCATTACATTAATAGTGTTTGATAAATAGGTTGTAAAAGTGTGGCGGCCAAATGGAACGGAGCCAGAGCTGATTTAACTTCTATTCATTAATCTCTGGGACATGGCACACTGTGTATTAATACCTGCTCCTTATCCACAAACAAAGATGTACATATGTCGATAATTTTACTATTATGTGCATACTGTTTTTGAGACTTCTAAAGAAAACATTGCAAACTGCAGTATTTTGGGTAAACCTCTTAATGGTCCATTATGTAACTGTATATTTTGCTTTGCAGTGAATCAATTCACCGTGCCATACAGTGACATCAGGATGATCAGGCAGATACAGCATCTTACCAGCGTGATTACCGGTTGTAAGATGGACAATATTGACAGTCACTCTTCGAATGTAGTGGCCAGGATCAGCGATAACTCTGATCTAGGTTGTTGCACTCCTATTTGCAGCAAACTATGATGATCTCAGTGTTGATGGTGTGTAAACGAGGGCAGGGGCTTAATTTTGCATTCGGTTTTAAGCCCCTACAATCACCAAAGGTTTTATATGATAGCTTTCTTCAACCATTAGAACCACAGATATGGCAGTCAACTTTTTGGTTTGGAATTTAATTTTGGCCAGTTTAATTTTTAGGGGTTGAGCACTTTGGGATATTTAGACTATTGTGAATAAAATCATTGAATTGTAAATTACATCTCAAGTTGATCCAAGAGCCTAATGTACATTGTATAAATTTCATGATCTTGAAGGCTGTAAATGCAGATTATCTGCCAAATAGACTCATACCTAGAATATGAAGAGCTTTGTCAATTGAGAATAACTTCCATAGCTGCAGTGCTGCTCACCATTATTGGCACCCCTTCATTTTTTTCATCGATTGTAAAAATATCATCAGAAATAAATGGAAATGTACAAAGGTTATATACTCAGGACTTTTAATTAGTGGTCCGAAGTAATACAACAATAAAACATTGTTTGTCAACTTACATGTGGCAATTTCAAAGAAGAAACCAAATAAACAACATGTCCAGCAATAAAGGCCCCTCCCCCCCTTAGTAATACTTGGCTGTACACCCTTTGGCATTGATGACAGTCTCCAAACATTTTTTGTATCCATTTATAAGCTTCTTGCACTTAGATGGTATTTTCTCCCAAACTTCCTTTGCAGTTTGTTTAGGCTCTTGAATGTTTGCAGGGTTCTTTTATCCAATGACAAATTTCAGCTCACCGCAAAGATTTTCAATGGGATTGATGTCAGGACTCATTACTGTCCATTTTAAAATAGTTCATATTTTCTTTTTCAACCATTCCTGGGTACTTTTGGATGTAGGCTTTGGGTCATTGTCTTGCTTGAAGACCCTTGATCTTCTACTCAAACCAAGTTTTCTTACACTGGGTAGGACATTTCGCTCTAAAATCTCTTGATAACTCTCTGATTTCATGATTCCTGTAATACAGGTAAGTCCTCTAGTACCAGACGCAGCAAAACAGCCCCACAGTATTATGGACACTCAACCATGCTTAACTGTTGGTAGGGTGTTCTTTTCCTTATAAGCTTCATTACGCCGTCTGTAAACAAACTGTTGCTTTGCATTGCTAAAAAGGTATATTTTTGTTTCATCTGTCCACAAAACACTTTCCCAGAAGGATTGTGGTTTGTCAAGGTACTCTATGGCAAATATCAGTTGTTCCTTTTTATGTCTTTTCTACATCTATGGTTTCTTCCTTGGCCTTTGCCCATAAAGCTCTGGTTGGTTTAGTGTGTGGTGTATGGTACTTGTTGAAACCATGACCCCAGACTGTTCCAGGTTGGCCTACAGGTCTTTGGATGTTTGACGTGGTGTTTTTTACACCATTCGCACCACCCTTTGAAAACATTTCTTATCAATTTTCCTTATTCCCCCACGTCCAGGGAGATTCTTTACGGTTCCGTGCTTGGTAAACTTCTTAATTGCACACTGTTAAAAGTGGGATACCAAGGTCTTGGGAGATGGCCTTATACCCTTTGGAAGTCTTGTGTTTATTATTAATAATAATAATAGTAATAATAATAGCAGCAGTTTTGATGTCTTCAGATAGATCCTTTGTCTTCAACATTGTAACAAAGGAACTTCCATGTGGTTTTTTAAAACTCTGAAGTCATCATTCATTCGCTAATTCATGTCACATGGGCACCGACAATGGATGGGCCATGTCTTTTTCTATAATGTTGGACATTACATTATCTGTGCCTTCTGAGCCTTGCTCTGAGAGATGTAACATTTCTAATCCACAGTGACCTCTGCTGGCCTTTCTCAAAACTACCTTTCACTTATATGGTAAAAGGACGTGAAGCAGCAGTGGGGAAATTTCCAGGTCCTTTCTGACATGAAATATAAGAAAGATTTCTGTGGCTGAGGACTATGGAGGTGAAGGACTGAGTTTGTTGGGAGAGGTGTATGAACGCTGGAGTCAGTGGGCCTACTTTCAGTTACTTCTATCCTCTAGAGACTGTGTCTGGTAAGGAGAAGGACATTTTCTGAGAAAAGGAAAGAAATCCAGGCTGCCATTTATTCTAACTCAAGGTAGCCCCCAAACATAGCAAGATCCAGAAAGCCAACAAAGTGCTAAAAGCCAAGACAGTTATAGATGCCTGATGCTAAGATCCTCTCAGAGCTGGGATGAGAAAGAGTTAATTCTACTGATAAGGACAGAACTGTAATATAAGTTGTGGAAACTGTTATATGGACCGGCTTATAGTGTGCATTGTCAGCACTGCAGTTTATATGGCGTAAAAGTTCCCTCTCTTTGTTCATAAAATCTACGATGTGTGTATTTTCCTGTGGGATTGCATTCATCCCGACTACTACTACTACATGACATTAGATATGTGTGTCGGCGCATGCCAGTAACGACATGAAAAATAAACCATACTAGGGAGCTTAGCCACTATACATAGCTGGACTACGGAATCAGTCCCTGCAACCACCTACTTACCTTCCCATACTACTGTATTCCCTTTTACATTTGCCTTCCAACCTGTGGATTGCCGGAGCCGTCGGAGGCACCGTGACATGATTAGGCTCCAAGTTCTGAGGCCCTGCATTCCTGCTGCAGGTTGTGGCAGGTTCAACATGTGATCACATGACCTATTGTGACGCCCTGGCACCGCCAGGTGGTCACAGAGAAACAATTCACCCGACATAACACCATCACACATCAGGTAACATCTGCCACAAAATCCTAGCCACCTCACCCTCAGGGTAAGATGGACAAACCAGTGGGCAGGACCAGGTGGATTGGGAGCGCCCACCTAGGGGTCTTGAGGACCCGGCGGAGGGAACCAGTCAGTTCAAGTTTAGAGTTGAGAGTGCAAGTTCAGATTTGGAGTAGTAGAGTGTGGAAGCTGAGCCTAGTGGAGGGTAGCCAGGGTAGTGTCCCTGGTATACTGGCTAGGTGGCAAGCAGTGGACCATTTCCAAAGGCGACGGGAGTCAGGTCGCGGGAAATCCAAAGTGGACCGGGACAGGGTTGGAGCCCGCTGGTATTGACAGCGGAGATCCGGTCCGGAAACCGTGCACACACGGGGTACCTGGACTCTAGTTAGAAGACGGTTGCAAGCCCCTTCTCTAATTAACCAGGCCGGGAGCAAAGTTCCAGACATTGTTCTAGAAGTGTTAGCCCAGATAGAGCGAAACGGCAGCCCACCGCAGGGGATAGGTTATCCGCAAACATCCACTGAAATCCCAAGGGTCAGTTTTCGCGGGCACGACTCCCAACCACAACAGCACCGGGAGCGGACTTCCCCATTCCATATGGGATTGTCCAGAAGGGAGGAAGGGACATCGGTACACCAACCGGGTGTGGGACCCGAGTACACCCGGACGCAGCAGCCGGCCACTGACACCTTGGTTTGCCAACAGCCTTGTGTGCAATTATTCAACAGTGAGTACACGAACATCCCCCGGTCTGTTCCAGCACGCCACCTCCGGCCTACACTATTCCCCGTATCCTGGACACTGAGCCCCAGGCATCCACCCCTACCCACGGAGGGGTTAACATCCAGCTGCCATTCCATCGCCCCCGGGTGCTCCCCAACGGCAGCAGTGGTACTCCACCTTACCACACACCATGGATGGTGTCACAAATTATCCACAGACAATCCCATGTACATATTACGCCCTTTTTATTTGAGTGTCCGCACGACCCCCGGGTCCGGAGACTCCTCGAGCCACTGCGGATCCGAGCAGCTCGGCTGCTGGTACGGGGGTGGCACACTTACTGAAGAGAAGTATACCATGAATTTTCAGATTGGAAGGAGCAACTACATAAGGTAATATTACTCGAAATTGTATATATATCCTCTGAAGGGCTGATCTTAAAGACCATGTCTACTGGTATGGGTTGTCAGTTTGGGTTAAAGTAGAACTTCCATTTGTTTCATTTTTTTTTGTTTTGTTTTTCTTCCTTTTTTTCTAGATATATATGGGAGCTAGTGATAGAAAGAAGAAGAAAAAAACATGAGTGCTACTTTTTACCCTCACAACCTGCACCTGTAGACATGGTATTTAATAGCAGCACTTGAGGATATGTTCCTCAGACTATATTAATGTGTCCTTCCTTCTTTTTGCTCTCTGTTGAGATCTCACATTGAAAATAGACTAACAGAAAAATCTTTATAAAAGAATAAATACTTTATTGGGTATGATCTTTTTGCTCCGCCTCAAGTATTCACTAATTAATGACAGAATAGCGGCATAATCCTGATACTTAAATGAGCATTTTATGAGATGAAATGGGCAAATTATACTATACATTTGTACGTAATCAGCTGAGAAGAACCTACAGTGGCCCTAAGGTTGATCCTAAGGCTGCTTTCACACATCTGGCTTGAGCTGTGCGGCTCAATCCGGCTGTGCAAGCTATGCAACGGATGCGGTGAAAACACCGCATCCTTTGCATACGTTTTTCCCATGCGGCCCGTCCGTTTTTTGCCGCTTGCGGCATGCTACTGAGCATGCGCAGTGGCATGCCATGGCATGCTATGGCATCCGGCCGCCATAGGCATGCATTGAAAAATGCGCCGCATCGGCCGGGTGCGTCGCGATGCGGTTTTTTTTTGCCGCACGAATAAACGTGCCAGGCAACGTTCCATCCGGCCGCTGCATCGGCTAAATCTGCCGCATGCGGCAAAAAACGGATGGAACGCAAGGCCATGCGGCACAATGCGGCACTAAGTCTATGCAGGAAAAACGCAACCGGCAGCAAAAAAAAAACGGTTGCGATTTTCCTGCAAAGTGCCGGATTGTGCCGCATTGCAGAAACCGGAGGTGTGAAAGCAGCCTAACTGACCACAGAGGTTTGCACCCTGGAAAGGCAACGCACCCGCTCAGCATGGTCTAACCCTGGTAATCCCTTTGTGTCCCTGATAATCCTACCCATAGATTATTTTGTACCAAGAAAGACAGCTGTGTAGCTATATAAGACAAAGAAATATAAAAAATAACCTTTGCTGAGTTATTAAAAAAAACAACGTAATAAGATACAATCAAACTAGTTGTCATTACTAGGGCACCACCAGCCAAATGCCTGTAACAGGTTCAATTCATGTTCAAAGGAAATATTCATATATACAGATGAGAGACCTCCACAAAGATAAAAATGTATCTACAGATCAATGATACCAGCAGAAAACCAGAAGGCTCCAAAAGGAAGCTGCTATACTTCCCTTTAACTAATGTCTGAATCAGCTTCTTCATCTGGCATCTTCTGGATGTTTATCAGTGCTATCTCTCCAGACCTCCTGATGAACCCTAACAGTGAGGGGAAACGCATTGGGCAAGACAAGACAACAAGACAAAAGTTAAACGGAAGTATAACTGCTTCCTTTTTGAGTTATTTTGATCTCTAGCTGGACCCATTAAATGCTCATTTAAAGAGAATCTCTCACCAGGTTTTTTCTCCCCATCTGAGAGCAGTATAATGTAGAGACAGAGATCCTGATTCCAGTGATGTGACACTTACTGAGCTGTTTGCCGTCATTTTGATAAAATCAGTGTTTTCTCTGCTGCAGATCTAGCAGTTATATAGAGCTCATAAATATGCTCCACTACCTGGCAGCAGGACAAGTAGTCCCCTAATGATAATCTACTGCTGATCAAACTGTGATTTTATCAAAACTACACTAAGCAGCCCAATAAGTGAAACATCGCTGGAATCAGGATCTCTTTTCCTACATTATGCTACTCTCAGATTAGGTGGCAAAAACCTGGTGACAGATTCCCTTTAAGCATCAGGATTATGCAGCTATTCTGTCATTAATTAGTAAATACTTGCAGGGAACAAAAAGATTTGGAGAACCCTTTTCCAGATGCTGCTTCCGTACTGTGTGGTCCTCGGACCAGAGTGCTGCAAATTTCGTTCTACCTGCTGCCTCTTCTGATTAGTCACCTTGGTGGGACGTCATCTTTGTGATGTGGTACACACATGATGTTGTGACAGACGTACAAATCAAAGAAGCGTTGGGGATACTGACAGGTTGTCAGGACAGCTCCGAACTAACAACATGGATGCTGGACTAGTGTCCAGCAAAACTAAATACACCGGCATTATTAGGTGTAGGAGACCTATTTAACCCCGACACCATCCAGCTTCTTTTCACCTTCCTGACCAGACCAATTTTTTTCAATTCTGACCATTTTAAGTTTATGAGGTTATAACTCTGGAACACTTCAAGGATCCCAGTGAATCCAAGATTGTTTTTTTCGCGACATATTGGACTTCATGTTAGTTATAAATTTAAGACGATATTTTTTGCGTTTATTTGTGAAAACATAGGATATCTGGCGAAAATGTTGAAAATTTTGCAATTTTCAAACTTTTAATTTTTATACCCTTAAACCAGAAAGTTATGTCACACAATATAATTAATAAATAACATTTCCCACATGTCTACTTTACATCAGCATCATTTTTAAATATATTTTTTTGTTAGGAAGTTAGAAGGGTTAATAGTTTATCAGCAATTTTTCATTTTATCAAAAAAATTTACAGTACCATTTTTTTTAGGGACCACATCACATATGAAGTGACTTTGGGAGGCCTATGTGATAGAAAATACATAAAAGTGACACCATTCTAAAAACTGCACCTCTTAAATTGCTCAAAACCACATCCAAGAAGTTTATTAACCCTTCAGGTGCTTCACAGGAATTAAACCAATGTGGAAGGAATAATTGAAAATTTTACTTTAAGCCCCCAATTTTGCACATGGGTAACAGGCAGTGGTGCAGTTAGAGACTGATGGGCCCCGGTACAAAGTTTGGGCCTGCCCCAAACCCCCCTAAACTGCTAGATGGTCAGATGTGTGGGCCCTTGTAGCATTCTAGATCCTATAAAGAAAAACATACAAGTTGCCCCTCCCTCCCCTTCATTATGTAGTAATGTCCCTCAACCTGGACCTCTTACTGATAAAAAGCAAAAAGGATAACATATCTCTCCGTCCCTACAGCTTTGAGTGTGAGCCTAGCATCATTTTATAGACAATCATCTTGGCTATCTCATACATAAATTTGACTTGCAAGTATTTAGCATATGATTAGTTATGCAGATTCTTCTCATCTCACTGCATTGTTACTGTTTTGCTCCTAAAAATCAAGATTTAAATTAGTATTATTTTGTTAGTATTTTTTATCAGATTAAAGCATGTCTGGACTGATATCTGATCCAAGGTCTCTTCTGCTCGTTTCCTCTGTATACTGGTCACCTCACTTGGGTAGATATACAGCTTTTTCTTCAATTCTACCAAGTATTCAATTGGTCAATTGGGTTGAGGTCCGGAGACTGTCTGAGCCAATACAGCATCTCTACTGTCAGTGAACCATTTCTTATCCAATCTCGAAATATGCTTAATTGTAACGTGGTTGTTATCCTGTTATCCTAAAAATTATGTCATCCTTTCTATACCCATAGTACTCGAAAACTTGAATTACAAAGAAGTAGAAGAGCTGGATTGGCTCCTACAGTTTCCAGACCTCAACCAAATCAAAAATTTGTGGAAAGAGTTGAAGAAAAAGCTGTATACATTCCAAAAGTGAGTCGACCATTATGCACCAACAATGGGAACGTGTAGAAGAGACCAGGGATCAGATTTTGGTCAAGACATGCTTAATTCTGATTGAGAAAATGCCCAGAAGGATTCACACAGTTTGGAAAGCCAAAAGTGCATTTACAAAATACTAACAAAATAATAAAAATGAAAATTCAGATTTCAGTAGCATAACTAAGAATACTAAATGATAGCATGTCAAATTTATGTATGAGATAGCCAAGATGACTGTCTATAAAATGGAGGCAGTCTCACACTCAAAGCTGTAGTAGATGGTGAGATATGGAGACTAAAAGTCAAAAATTCAAAACATTGTTACCCTATGCTTGTCACTGTATCTATGTCCTCATCCTGAGCACATCTTGGTATACTGTATATGTCTCCTATCCTGGTATATATGTCCTCATCCCAGCATGTATGTCCTGATCCTGGTATATACTGTCCCCCATCCTGGTATATATATCCTCATCCTGGGCCCATCTTAGTATATACCAGGATGGCGAACATATATACCAGGATGGGAAACATATTTACCAGGATGGGGCCTTGCAAGGGAGACATACATACAAGGATATGAGACATACACCAGGATGGGGAACATATATACCAGGATGGTGGAACATACACTGACAAGCAAAAGGGTAAAAGTTTTGAACTTTTGATTTTCACACTACATATCTCGCCATCCACTACAGCTTTGAGCATGAGACTACCTTGATTTTATAGATAATTATCTTGGCTATCTCATACATAAATTTGACTTGCAACTATTTAGCATATGATTAGTTATGCAGATTCTTGTCATGTCACTTAATTGTTACTGTTTTGCTCCTAAAACTCAAAATTTAAATTTGTATTATTTTGTAAGTAGAGTTGAAACCAAAAGTTTACATACTGACATCGCTCAACTGCCCTGGAAAAAAAAAAAATTAGAAAAAAAACTAAACTGATCCGTCACTCGGGAAATAAAAAAAACATAAGAATGAAGCAAGCACGCCATTAGATGCAAGAGTCCCAGTTCTTTACCCGACTCTTCACGATTGTCCTGGTGCGGTAGCAATCTGGGTAATAAGGGGTTAATTTCAGCTCACAGCTGTCACTAAGCCCTAGATTAGTAATGGGAGGCATCTTTGAGACCACCCCATTGCTAATCAGTAAGTGAGAAGAAATAAACATAAACACCCAAAAAATGCTTTATTTAAAATATAAGACAAAAAAGCCACCCTCTTTCTCCACTTTATTAACCCCAAAACATCCCTGCAGGTCCAACATGATCCACACGAGGTCCCACGACCATTCCATCTCTGCTACATCTGAATGAATTCACACCGAGCTGCCATAGAACAAGAACGCCCACTGTGAGGTTTAGGCAAAGACTGAGTGGCTGCGTGATCAGTGGTGACATCACTCAGGTGATTTGTGGTCACAGCTGGAGGTTCTCACAGTCTTCCACCTGTGACCAAAAGTGTTCGATTGGGTTGAGGTGTGGAGACTGTGGGGGCAGTCCAGCCCCTCTATTCATTGTCACTGAACCATATCTTCACTAATCTCGATGTATGCTTTGGGTCGTTGTCCTGCTGGAACATAATGACATCCTTTTCATACCCATAGTACTCAAGTGTACGAAGTAACTCATCTTACAGGATACTCACATGTAGCTCAGCTTTGAGATCACTAATATTCCTGATCAAGTATCCAACGCCTTTGGCTGTGAAACACCATATCATCAGGCTTCCTACACCAAACTTGACAGTTCCTCAATTTCTTGGTCCGTTAGCCCCTTTTCCCTAGTTTGGTGCAAACTGATTTGCATCCATCAAATCATACAAGCTGCCTCCACTGCAGTGTTTGTCGCTCCAGAACTAATAGACCTTGTGAACAGCTGACTTGTTGACTCTGATATTTTGCCTGGATGTCCACACCTTGGCTTTTGAATGGATAAACTAAATTAATTTTGTATTCTTCCCAATTTTCATGGCACTCACTTAATGCAATTTGCCAATTTTCATGGCAGAAAGACTGTTATCGATGAACTGGATGATGATAGTTCTCTTTTATTGGGAAATCTTCATGGCTGTTCCTCAATTCGAACCAGTGACTGTTCACGTGGGAATCAACCTAATAAAACACTGAGCTATTAGGAAAGGTGAGAACAGGTTGTAATTAGTAGCATACATGAAGAAAAAATGTTTTCAAACACCAGGAGCAAAGCAGTAACAATGCAGTAACATGAAATACCCTGCATAACTAATCATATGCTAAATAGTAACAAGTCAAATTCATATGAGATAGCCAAGATGATTGTCTATAAAATGAAGGTAGTCAAAGATGTAATCGATGGTGAGATATGGCGCCTGGAAGTCAAAAATTCAAAACATCATTACCCTTTTGCTTGTCACTGTATATGTCCCCATCCTGGACCCATCTAGTATATATGTCCCCCATCCTGGTATATATGTTCTTATCCTGAACCCATCCTGGTAGATCTGTCTCGTATTCTGGAATATATGCCCTCATTCTGGGCCCATCTGTCATGACTATAGCCTGACGCTGAAGGGGTTAAGTCTTGTGGAAGGGGTCTGCCCGGTTGTGCCTCGTTCCGGGGCTCACACCGCTTTATCATGGTGTGGATTCCTCCGGAACGCTGCCAGTAATAGTTCCTGCTCTTCAGCATACGCAACTGGTTCTTGTGAGTTAACCCTGATATGTCCAGCTACCCAGCTTTCCTCTCCCTGACCTCCATTTCTCTTGTACTGGTTGTCCGCCTGTCTACCTGACCCCAGTTCCGTTCTGTGTCTCAGTTTCCTCCCCCTCTTTGTATTTACTTGCTCTCCCGGCCTCTGACCTCGGTAACGTTTCCTTATTTTGGCTCTGCTTCTCCTGTTTGGATTATGACTGACTTCTTGGCTTCTTACCCTTATTGCTTCCACCTGTTTACGGCTTAATCACTCCCCCTGTATTGGCGTGACATCCCGGTTTAGACTTAGGCTTGCTGACTACTCTTTCTAGTGATTGCGTCCTCTTGTAGGCTTTTGTCTAACTGCTCTTTGAAGTTCCATCTCCATTCAGCTTCTGTGCCACCTGGTGGAAGCCTGATACCATCCAGGTATATATGTACCCAACCTGGTTTGTACAGTGGGTATGGATAGTATTCAGACCCCTTTAAATTTTTGACTCTTTGTTTCATTGTAGCCATTAGGTAAATTTAAAAAAGTTCATTTTTTTCCTCATTAATGTACACTCTGCACCCCATCTTGACAGAAAAAAAAACAAAAATGTCGACATTTTTGCAAATTTTTTAAACAAGAAAAACTGAAATATCACATGGTCATAAGTATTCATACCCTTGGCTCAGACATTCATATTTAAGTCACATGCTGTCCATTTCCTTGTGATCCTCCTTGATATGGGTCTACTCCTTCATTGGAGTCCAGCTGTGTTTAATTAAACTGATAGGACTTGATTTGGAAAGGCACACACCTGTCTATATAAGACCTCACAGCTCACAGTGCAAGTCAGACCAAATGAGAATCATGAGGTCAAAGGAACTGCCCAAGGAGCTCAGATGCTAAAGGTGGGGAAACAAAAAGGCGCAATAGGGTACTACCCGGTATAACGTGAAATGATAAGAGAGAAATAGGTACACTCACCTGATGGGGTTGTGCCAGTCACAACTCCTTAAACCACATGTGAGTGTCTGCGTGGTTCAAGCAGCGGCCCTGTGATATTGTGGTAGAAATATAATAAAAGGTAAAATGGGTGTATGCCACGCTTAAAAACCACTGATGCAGAATTAATGTAGAAATTTCTTTTTTATTTCAGCATTCCAACGCATTTCAGAGACAAGGGCCATCTCCTTCCTCAGGGAAAAAGAAAATTTCTTGTCTCTGAAACGCTGAAATAAAAAAGAAATTTCTACATTAATTCTGCATCAGTGGTTTTCAAGCGCGGCATAAACCCGTTTTCCCTTTTATTATATTTCTACCAAGGAGCTCAGAGACAGAATTATGGCAAGCCACAGATCTGGCCAAGGTTACAAAACTCAAGGTTCCTAAGAGCACAGTGGCCTCCATAATCCTTAAATGGAAGAAATTTGGAACCACCAGAACTCTTTCATGACTTGAACGTTCGTCAAACTGAGCAATCGTATAAGAAGAGCCTTGGTGAGAGAGGTAAAGAAGAACCCCAAGATCACTGCGGCTGAGCTCCAGAGATGCAGTAGGGAGATGGGAGAAAGTTCCACAATGTCAACTATCACTGCAGCCCTCCACCAGTCAGGCCTTTATGGAAGAGTGGCCGGATGGAAGCTTCTCCTCAGTGCAAGACATGAAAGCCTGCATAGAGTTTGCAAAAAAAAAACACATGAAAGACTCCGAGACTATGACAAATAAGATTTTCTTGTCTGATGAAACAAACATAGACCTTTTTGGTTACAATTCTAAGCGGTATGTGTGCAGAAAATCAGGCACTGTTCATCACCTACCCAATACAACCCCAATAGTGAAACATGGTAGTGGCAGCATCATGCTATGGGGGTGTTTTTCATCTGCAGGGACAGGACGACTGGTTGCAATTGAAGGATAGATGAATTCGGCCAAGTACAGAGATATCCTGGAAAAACAACTCTTCCAGAGTGCTCTGGACCTCAGAGTTGGCCGAAGGTTTACCTTCCACCAAGACAATGACCCTAAGCACACAGCTAAAATAACAAAGGAGTGGCTTCAGAACAACTCTGTGACCATTCTTGACTGGCCCAGACGTGGCCCTGAACTAAACCTAAAGAGACCTGAAAATAACTGTCCACCAACGTTCACCTTCCAACCTGACGGAACTGGAGAGGATCTGCAAGAAGGAAAGGCAGACGATCCCCAAATCCAGGTGTGAAAAACTTGTTGCATCATTCCCAAGAAAACTCATGGCTGTACTAGCTCAAAAGGAGGCTTCTACTCAATACTGAGCAAAGGGTCAGAATACTTATGAACATGCGATATTTCAGTTTTTCTTGTTTCAAAAATTTGAAAGAAATTCTACATTTCTGTTTTTTTTCTGTCAAGATGCAGAGTGTACATTAATGAGAAAAAAATGAACTTTTTTGCATCTACCAAATGGCTGCAATGAAACAAACAGAGAAAGATTTAATGGGGTCTGAATACTTCCCATACCCACTGTACACTGGAGATCAAAATTAGAGAACAGTGTATGATCACTTGCTTTTTTTCAGAAATAATGTAATCTACATGGATCAACATTTGAAGGTTTTTTCTAAAATGTACACCATGCCACTAGAACAGTGTTTTACAAAAGATCCAAAGTTTATCAACATAAAACCTTTATTTTGCCCAAACTGTGATAATCATAATTAGAGAGCAACAATGACTTTAGCACACAGAAAGATTTTAACTACATTTTCTGAAGGAAACAGTCACCAATCAGTAGGACGTGTACAGGCCTTTGCTTTGAATGACTTCAACACATCTGCGGCCACAGGACAGGGAGGGAGTTATAGTGACAGGAGCCCAGAGTAAGTGGATAAAGGAAACTCTTCAGAAGCCGGGTGCAGAAATACGTGTAACGGGGTGCCAGGGGTGCCTCGGGGGTTGTAGTCGTGGCCCCATTTTCTATCAGGCTTACCCCTGGCTCCGCCGTCACTTTTGGGACAGGAGATGACTTGGTGGGGCAGAGTGTGGTGGTGCAGATGTCGCCGTCAGATGTACAGACACTTTGCAGACGCAGGTCGGTTGAACCAGAAGGCATGTTTATTGTACACTTCTTCCAAAAACAGAGGCAATAATCAGATGACAACTCTTGCTGGGGAAAACCTTTTCTGGATGTCTCCTCTAGTGGGGATGTGCCCGGCTACTCCACTTCACCTGGCTCCCACTCCGGCTAACACAGACTGGACCCACACCAATACTGCTTCACACTTGAGGACACTTCTTCTCTTCTTTTCTCTCGCTTTCCTGTTCACCCAGCTCTCACACTCTGCCCCTTCTGCTTCTTCTCTCCCGTCCCGTACTCAACTGCCACTGACTCAAGCTTTTTTCTCTAACACTTTTTCCTCCCTCCCCCTTCTGCTGCCGGCTCCACCTTGCTCCTGCTCCGTTGCTATGGGGACAGCCGTCCCACCCGGCCACTAGAGGAACCCACTAAAACAGCATAAAACATTTTTATTAAATCACATAAACATTAACAGTTTTCAGGGGGAACTGTGCCTCCTTGTAAGGGGTCTGCCCACCCCTTACTTACGCACGACCAACCCTAAAGTTGTGGATCTTAATTCTAGTAGAATTTCCGGGAAGCAACTGACTCCAATAGCACCGGTCTAGGTGTGAGGTAACATAGACCTGGGCGAACGGGTGGGCACAGAGACAGTGGTGAAGGAACTCCATCCAGTAGTGTATCAAATCCCTGTGGGAGTGGACGTGATTAGATCCATATGGGACTGCATGACTTTACTAGCTGCCACTGTGGTGTTGCTGGGGGAAACAGACAGTCCTATACAAACTGGAGAGATGTGCAGGAGGGAGCAGTGTGCAGGAAAATGTGAAATGAAACCAAACCGTAACATGCCTGTAACGTTCAAGCTATGTGCTCGCAGAGGATGTGCTCCACAGAAACTGTGCGAGTTATTCAGTAAAGAATTGTTAACCGTTATCCTGGACTTTGTGTCTGAATTTGTCCTGAGGAGGAGAAGCCGCAGCGTCCCTGGTTGCACTGTGGAGGTGGCAGAAGTGCAGCACCGAAGATTTAGCTTACTTCTGCCCACGACTACGGCCCCCTGCCACCCCCACAACACTTATGTCAGCTCCATTTGCAGACCTCCTAAATGTCAGACCAGCAGAAACCCCCTCAAGTGACCACATTTTGGAAATTGTCTCTGGAAAACACCCATGCAGTCAAACGCAGTGAATGTTGCAGAATAAAAATTGCAAATAAGCCCTTGTAGTGCTATTTTGTGGCGATTTGGGTACAGAACATTTTGGATCACTTCACATTATACTGTGCGCTATGCACACTTACATCAGGGTCTCCATCTCTGAAATGCATGATTTTTGTGAAACTCCCAACTGATCCATTCACTATAATGAGACAGCAGCGTTCCTCCACACTCCTTTTGGCTCCTACTCAGTAATGTCCTGCTTTTCAAAGGTGCACAAAAGGGTTGTTGACGGCACTTTTGTGCTTGCCTAAAAAAATGCGTAAAAAGATGGACACTGACGAAAGGCAGTTCTAAGTGACTACCTCTGTCTCATTACAGTGAATTTTCCATTAAGAATTTTGTCTGAATCGCGTTTTTTTTAGAGATTTACACGTAGTCAGGGAGACTAAAAACTAAAACACGTTCTAATGAGAATGGGAAACAGCTCAACAATAGTAATAGTTAATAACATGTTTTATTTTAATACAGCACTATGGTCATTTTCATGTTATATGATTTTCATATATAGATTCTCTATATAAATGAAAATGTGGAAATCGGAGTAAATGTGAATGTTTAGCAATGGGAACGTTTATTGTGCATTGTTTTAGCACATTTAAGAATCAAATATGGAACTAGAGCTCCCACTAGTGTTGAAATTATTTTCTGCAGCTCAAGCTACAGTTAGATGAGAGCAGCTGCTTCTGCAAAGGATCAACATAGATGTCTAATTCCATCAACATTAACATAAACAGAACATGGGTACGTATATAATATTTAATGACACGAATTTGGGGTTTTTTTTAATGGGGTTATTTAAGATAATATGGCAGCAGAGCAGAAGCTTTTTCTCCGCTCTGCTCTGTTGACTGGGTGTGAGTACCAAAATCATGGGCAAGTCACGCCCCATTGTCAAAGCTGCTTGGAAGAAGAGCTGCTCATTTGACATGGAGCAGTTGACTCTCCAGAAAGAGCGGTTAGTGACTGGTCTGTGCCCACACTGGTTAAAACAGGCAGGTAGTTGATTCTGTTAGCAACTACCGTGTCTTTACCTGAAAATAAGCCCTAGCGGGAATTTTCAGCCTTTTCGGAGAATGACTTAAATAACAGCCCTACCCCGACAATAAGCTCTAGTTGCAGTTCAATAATGAAGTGTCCATGCAGCAAAAAAGTTAAAGAATACTGCAGGACACTTCATTATAGAAAGCAGACAGCCCAAAAGAGAGATGATAACCCCAAAAGAGAGAAGACAGGCCCTGCAATCACACTAACCAGACCCCGAACAAATACAGCTGGCAGGTACCGATGGTGTATCTGCTCTCCCACAGTGATCTGTATTGCTGTTAGGTCCACACACACACACACACACACACACACACACACACACACACACACACACACACACACACACACACACACACACACACACTGGGTTCAGTATCCCTTCGCTCTTTCACACACACATCCAATCCCAGTAGCATCACACACACACGTACAATGCCTTGCGAAAGTATTCGGCCCCTTTAATTTTTCAACCTTTTCCCACATTTCAGGCAAACATAATGATAAAAAAAAATAAATTTTATGGTGAAGAATCAACAACAAGTGGGACACAATTGTGAAGTTGAACAAAATATATTGCTTATTTTAAACTTTTTAAAAAAATAATAAACTGAAAATTGGGGTGTGCAATATTATTCGTCCCCTTTAGATTAATACTTTGTAGTGCCACCTTTTTCTGTGATTACAGCTGCAAGTCGCATGGGGTATGTGTCTATCAGTTTTGCACATCGAGAGACTGAAAATTTTGCCCATTCTTCCTTTGCAAACAACTCAAGCTGAGAGAGGTTGGATGGAGAGCGTTTGTGAACAGCAGTTTTTAGCTCTTTCCACAGATTCTCGATTGGATTCAGGTCTGGACTTTGACTTTGCCATTCTAACACCTGGATACGTTTATTTGTGAATCATTCCATTGTAGATTTTGCTTTATGTTTTGGATCATTGTCTTGTTGAAAGACAAATCTCCGTCCCAGTCTCAGGTCTTTTGCAGACTCCAACAGGTTTTCTTCAAGAATCGTTCTGTATTTGGCTCCATCCATCTTCCCCTCAATTTTAACCATCTTCCCTGTCCCTGCTGAAACAAAGCAGGCTCAAACCATGATGCTGCCACCACCATGTTTGACAGTGGGGTTGGTGTGTTCAGTGTGATGAGCTGTGTTGCTTTTACGCCAAACATATCGTTTGGCATTGTGCCCAAAAATTTCGATTTTGGTTTTATCTGACAAAAGCACCTTCTTCCACATGTTTAGTGTGTCTCCCAGGTGGCTTGTGGCAAACTTTAAGCAACACTTTTTATGGATATCTTTGAGAAATGGCTTTCTTCTTGCCACTCTTGCTTAAAGGCCAGATTTGTGCAATGTATGACTGATTGTTGTCCTATGGACAGACTCCACCTCAGCTGTAGATCTCTGCAATTCATCCAGAGTGATCATGGGCCTCTTGGCTGCATCTCTGATCAGTCTTCTCATTGTTTGAGATGAAAGTTTGGATGGACGGCCGGGTCTTGGTAGATTTTCAGTGGTATGATATTCCTTCCATTTCAATATGATCGCTTGTACAGTGCTTCTTGGGATGTTTAAAGCTGTGGAAATCTTTTTGCAACCAAATCCGGCTTTAAACTTCTCTACAACATTATCAAGGGCCTGCCTGTTGTGTTCCTTGGTCTTCATGATGCTCTTTGCGCTTTAAACAGAACACTGAGACTATCACAGAGGTAAACTTACCCCCAATCCGTGTTTCCCCAGAACATAAAAAAAATCTAATACAAATCTGGTATTGCTGTGATCACATTGAACTGCAGAATAAATCCGTCCTATCACTAATACTGCACAGTGAACCACGCAAAAATAAAAATAAGAACTATTCCTGCCCTGCTGTCTATTTCTTCATTCTGCCTCCCAGTAATTGTAATAAGACTCGGCTGATATTTATCCTGCGCTTTCACTGAGCACTACTTTGAGGTTTCAGTGTAAATCCAAATAACTGCGATTCAGGCAAAACCCCCATTAGAACCACTCACTCTAATGAGGCAGATGGAGACACTTTGGACTCCGTCTGTTCTCTGTTCTGGCCGTGTCCCATCATTTTAGGTGTCTTTTAAGTGGACAAATGTGGACGACCACAGCTCTGTGCACACCTAAAAAGATGGACACCAGTGAAACAGACACCAAAAGTAATGGAATGTGTCTTCTTCTGCCTCATTATAGTGGGTGTTTCCATCTGGAGTTTTTGTTTGAATCACATTTTTGGGGAGATTTACATAGAAACCCGGACATAAGTGCTCTGCGCAAAACACAAGAATGTGATTTCAGCCTTCTGCTGAAAGTAATCAAAAAATGTTCTTTACCCCAAAATATTTCCAACAAAACCCCTAACTTACCTCAACAAAACCAGGCCCCACTGAGGTCAATCATCTGCCACTGGAAATATTGCGTGGGGTACTTCATTACTAATAGAACAAGAACTCTGGAAACACGATAAGGGGTACTTTGCACACTACGACATCGCAGCTGCGATGTCGGTGGGGTCAAATCGAAAGTGATGCACATCCGGCGTCGCTGTCGATATCGTAGTGTGTAAAGCGTTTTTGATACCATTAACGAGTGCAAAAGCGTAGTAATCGTATCGTGTAGTGTCCGACATTTTCATAATTGCGCGGCAGCGACGGTACGATGTTGTTCCTCGTTCCCCTGCGACACACATCGCTGTGTGAGAAGCTGCAGGAACGAGGAACATCAGCTTACCTGCGTCACCGAGGCTCATGCTAGCTATGCGGAAGGACGGAGGTGGGCGGGATGTTTACGTCCCGCTCATCTCCGCCCCTCCGCTTCTATGGGCCGCCAGCCGTGTGACGTTGCTGTGACGCCGCACGACCCGCCCCCTTAGGAAGGAGGCGGGTCGCCGGCCAGAGCGACGTCGCAGGTCAGGTGAGTGCATGTAAAGCTGCCGTAGCGATAATGTTCGCTACGGCAGCGATCACAAGATATCGCTGCTGCGACGGGGGCGGGTACTATCGCGCTCGGCATCGCAAGCATCAGCTTGCGATGTCGTAGTGTGCAAAGTACCCCTAAGACTCCCATCCTTCAAATTCAATCCAGTGAAGTCTGCTCTCCCAAATCTTTACAATTTACAGGGGGTCTTTTCTCCAGATGCACAAGCTGGGCACAATTTATGGGGCGCTACAATATATGGGCGCACACTGTATGGGCACTAAACTGGCATATTTGTAATTCTCCTGGAAAAGAGTGTGGTGTGGATTCTACAAAATTGTCATTGCAGCCATAGATAAATTATTTGAGAGGTGCAATTTCTACAGTGGGATCACTTTTGGGAATTTTCTGCTGTTCTGGCACTTTAGGGGCTCCGCAAATGTCAGTCGCAAACTATTGTAACTAAATTTGTGCTCCAAAAGCTGAATAGTGCTCCTTCCCGCTCAGCCATGCTGTAAAAAACGTAACTATAATTTTCATATGAACATTTCAAAATTTTCTGTGAAGTACCTGTAGGTTCAAAATGTTCAACATACCCTTAAATAAATTCCTTGATGGGTCTAGTTTCCAAAATAGAGTCATTTGTGGGGGGTTTACTGATGTCTTGGTACCTCAGGGGCCCTTCAAATGCGACATAGTGTCCGCAATCTATTTCAGCCAAATTTACTTTCCAAAATTCCAATATTGCTCCTTTCGTTCTGATCCCACCCATTTGCCCAACAGGACTTTTTGACTACATGTGGGGAATCTCCGTGCATATAAGAAAGTGTATTTGTGGGGTCCACATTTTGGTGGTACCTTTTGTAAAAGTGATACATTTGGTGATAAAGCAATATTTTTGTGAAAAAATGAATATTTTAAATATGATGTCAATATGATGACCTAATTATCAAATTCTGTAAAGTTTCTGTGTGTGTATAGTGTTCACTATGCAAATACAAAGAAGGAATTCCAGCACCTGCCGTCCAATCTACAATTTAAATAAAACATCCTTTTATTGGAAACATGTTAAAATATACATGTGTAATAGAAAACCTTACGCGTTTCAGGTCATGTTTAACTACATAAACAGTAAAAAACTGAAAAGTGATAGTGTTGGCCCCCTTAAAAATAGTCTTTGTGAAATGGTGGAGGGGGATGAGGGTAAAGCCAACCTGCTAAATGACTTTTTTTCTACGGTTTTTATACAAGAAACTGCCATGGCAGATGACATGACCAGTGATACCATAAATTCACCCTTGAGTATTACCTGCTTAACCCAGCAGGAAGTACGCCGCCGCCTCGAAATCACTAAGGTTGACAAATCTCCGGGCCCGGATGGCATACACCCGAGAGTACTACAGGAATTGAGTTCTGTGATAGATAGACCATTATTTTTAATCTTCACAGATTCCTTAATAACAGGGTCGGTACCGCAGGACTGGCGCATAGCAAATGTGGTGCCAATATTCAAAAAGGGGACAAAAACTGAGCTGGGAAATTATAGGCCGGTAAGTTTAACCTCTACGGTTGGTAAAATCCTTGAGGGTTTCTTGAGAGATGCTATACTGGAGTATCTCAAGAAAAATAACCTTATGACAGAGTATCAACATTAGAGATGAGCGAACCGGTTGCGGTTCGGCTCGAGGTCGGTTCAACGAACGGAGCTCCCGTTCGAGTTCGGTTCGTCGAACGTTCGACGAACCAAACTCGAACCAATAGGCTATAATGGGAGGCAATCACAAACACATAAAAATGCATTATAAATGTACACATACAGTTAATAAACATTGCCATAACACTTACCGGTCCCCGCGATCCCTCCTACACTCTGTCTCCTGCCGCTATTCCATCCGATGATCGCTGAATCCTCCCGGTGACCGGCACTGCCAGCAGAGATGCAGGACCTATCGTGACGTCAAAATAGCCATGTGACCAGTCATGTGGCTATTATCTCATTGGCTACAGACTGGTCACATGAATATGACGCGTCATGTAGGACCTGCGAGTGCATCTCTCCGGTACACGGTGCACATTTGTGTATCGCCGTGTACCGGCGACATGCTGTAGCACACGGTCGACTCCCCGTTCCGTTAGGGACCGGCTGACACAGCCGGTCATTAACGGAGATCACCGTTGCCATAGCAACGCAGTTAGCGGTGACGTCACCGCTAACCGCGGCTCCGGGAATCACATGATTGGAGCCCTGTTGCTATGGTAACGCGTCTGTCACCGCCAGCAGCACTGATCTCTCACTCCGTGAAGGCTGCACGCTGCTTTCGTGCACCCTTCACAGAGTGATTTCTGCACGGGAAGCAGCGTCTTCCCTCATGCAGCAGTGATGTAGCAGAGCTGCATTTGTTGAACGAGAAAGACAGAAGACCATCGATCGTGGAGGGCTGACAGGGGGTAATAAAGATGGAGTCTCTAATGTGTCTGTGTATTTATTTCTATTAAAGTATTTTTTCTCTGTGTTGTCTTTTTTTTAACCCTTTATTGGAGATTCTTAATGGCTGGGTCAAACGTGCCTGACATTAAGAATCTCTGGCTTAATACTAGCTAGTAAAACAAAGCCAGTATTAACTCATGATTACCCAACAAGCCACCCGGCTTCAGGGCTGTTGGAAGAGTTGGATACAGCGCCAGATGATGGCGCTTCTATGAAAGCGCCATTTTCTGGGGCGGCTGCGGACTGCAATTCGCAGCAGAGGCGCCCAGAAACCTCGGGCTAACCTGTGCTGCGGATTCCAATCCCCAGCTGCCTAGTTGTACCCGACTGGACACAAAAATGGAGCGAAGCTCACGTCGTTTTTTTTTAAAAAATATTTCATGAAATAAGTGAAATAATTAAAAAAAACGGGCTTCCCTATATTTTTGGTTCCCAGCCGGGTACAAATAGGCAACTGGGGGTTGGAGGCAGCCCGTGGCTGCCTGCTGTACCTGGCTAGCATACAAAAATATGGCGAAGCCCACGTAATTTTTTTGGTGGGCAAAAAACTTCTGCATACAGTCCTGGATGGAGTATGCTGAGCCTTGTAGTTCTGCAGCTGCTGTCTGCTCTTCTCCATACAGACAGACAGCAGCTGCAGAACTACAAGGCTCAGCATACTCCATCCAGGACTGTATGCAGAAGTTTTTTGCCCCCTGAAAAAATTATGTGGGCTTCGCCACATTTTTGTATGCTAGCCAGGTACAGCAGGCAGGTACGGCTGCCCCCAACCCCCAGTTGCCTATTTGTACCCGGCTGGGAACCAAAAATAAAGGGAAGCCCTTTTTTTATTATTTCATGAATTTCATGAAATAATTAGAAAACAAATGACGTAGGCTTCGCCCCATTTTTGTGTCCAGCCAGGTACAACTAGGCAGCTGGGGATTGGAATCCGCAGCACAGGTTAGCCTGAGCTTTCTGGGCCCCACTGCTGCGAATTGCAGTCTGCAGCCGCCTCAGAAAATGGCACCTTCATAGATGCGCCATCTTCTGGCGCTGTATCCAACTCTTCCAGCACCTGCCTGCTATACCTGGCTAGCATACAAAAATATGGCGAAGCTCACGTCCTTTTTTTGTAGTTTTTTGGCAAAAAAAATAAAAAATGCTTCCCTGGATTTTCCATTGCCAGTGAAGGTAACACCAAGCAGTGGGGGTTAGCAGCCAGTAGCTGCTTGGATTACCCTTAGCTAGCAATACAAAAAATGCAGCGGGAGCTCATATATATTTTTTTAAATTATTTATTTAAATAACTAAAAACAAAATGGGCTTCTCTGTATTTTGATTGCTGGACATCACAGTGCTGTAAAAATAAATCTTTAAAAAAAATGACGTAGCGCTCCGCGGTATTTTTGATTCTCAGCGCAGATAAAGCAGACAGCTATGGGTTGCCACCCGCATCTGCCTGCCGTTACCTTGGTTGGCAATCAAAATACAGGAAAGCCCAATAATTTTTTCTATTTAAAAAATAGTTAAAAAAAAAATGACGTTGGGTCCCCCCATTTTTGATAGCCAGCTAGGGTAAAGCAGACGGCTGTAGCCTGAAAACCACAGCTGGCAGCTTTACCGTGGTTGGGGATCCAATATGGAGGTCCCCCCAGGCTCTTTTTTTTATAATTATTTTCTAAATATTAATAATTACACAAAAAAAGTAGGGTCCCCCCCAAATTGGATCACCAGCCAAGGTAAAGCGGACAGCTGTGGTCTGGTATTCTCAGGGTGGGAAGGTCCATAGTTATTGGGCCTTCACAGCCTAAAAATAGCAGGCCGAAGGCACCCCAGACGTAGCGCATCCACTAGATGCGCCAGTCCTGACGCTTCAGCCTAGCTCATCCCGTACCCTGGTGCAGTGGCAAACGGGGTAATAAATCGGGTTGATACTAGCTGTAAGGTCACCTGACATCAAGCCCAGCAGTTTGTGATGTCATGGCGTCTATTAGATACCCAACATCATAAACTGTCAGTACTAACAAAAAAAAAATCGACAAAAGAAATTTATTTGAAAAAACAGTCCCCAAAACATTCCCTCTTTCACCAATTTATTGTAAGAAAAAAAATAAAGGGGTCCCACGACGACTCTGGACCGTCTAGAATATGGGGGGGAGACACTCAGGGAACGTATCCCCCATTTTCTAGGAGTGCTGTCACTCTCCCCGGCTCCCCTGCCACGCTCCCCGGCTCCCCTGCCACGCTCCCCGGCTCCTTTGCCAGGCGTCTCCCGCTCCACGGCCTCCATGCTCCCTCACCTGCGTCCTCCAGGCAACCCGGTCCCCGGTCCCGGCGCCCATCTGCGATGCTGAGCGCTCCTGTCTCCTGTGCACCGCTCCCTGCTCTGGCTTCTGGCACCCGGGCCTCGCGCATGCGCATTAGGGCGCGCGCGTGGTCATTGACCCTCTCTTAAAGGGCCAGCGTCCTCCAACAGGATATTGAAGATTCAGGTGCAGGGTATATAGGGGGTTCCTTTCCAAGTGGGCGGGGCCTGTTCTTCGTGTTTGCTAAGCTAGGAGTCAGGTCTCCCTGTGCCATTATCTCGTACTTACCTATCTCTCTTGTAGAGCCGCTCCTGTCTCACCAACCGGTCCTGACGGTTCCAGAACCCCGAATGGACTGTCCGCCATCTTCTCAGTTCCTACCGTCTCCGATCCCTGGATCCGTGTGGTGACCGACCTCCCCGTTCCGCTGGTTTCGGACCCTGCCTGACATCATCTCGGCCTCCGAACCTGCGCTCCGTCACCCGGACTACGTTCAGAGACTCCGTGGTCCCAGGGACTTCTACACCCACTCCTCTGAACGGACTGTCCTGCTACCCGTAGTGCTTCGGCTACCGGGCACCTTGCCCTCGGTGGGGTGCTCAGTCCAGTGGAACCACCTCCTGGGCCTACCCGTCATCCTGGTCCTAACAAGTGCAGACCCTTCATGTGAGGAGTGTGGGTGCAATGAATCTGCACTCACTCTCCCCGGTTCCACAGCAGCAGAGTCCATGTCGTAATGGTTGCTACCAAAGCTGCAATGCCCTGCTCATGAGGTAAGGGCATGTCTAATCAGGAGAACTATTCTACATTTCCAAATATTGGTATTTGCTGATATTATTGCTATTCCATCTACTATATATTGGGGATAAAAAACACAAAAACCTGAGCTGAAACAATGTTCAGTAAACATGCAACATTAAGCATGTGAATTGCAGCCTTAAGACTAGAAAAAACCAAGGAGAAAAATTGTATGAAAAATACCCTGAATATAAATAAATAAATTGCAAGTGCTTAATAACAGGGTACTTAGTGTATACATTTTTGCAAAAAGGTAAAAAGCTGTCTCACCTCGTCACGGTGTACCCATCTGAGACAGTCCCTAACCTACTGAAGTTAAAAACATTATCAATACCTGACTTGTGTCATGTCAAAACTCCAATATGGATGGTGGCAAGTGGTTAGCTGTGTCCCAGATAAAATACACAGCAAAGTGAGACGCAATCAGCTGTTCAGTCTCAGTATTAGGAGGGCTGCACCCCCAACTTGCAACCAAGCAAGAAAACATACAAAAAACACAAAAACCTGTCTCACTTTGCTGTGTATTTTATCTGGGACACAGCTAACCACTTGCCACCATCCATATTGGAGTTTTGACATGACACAAGTCAGGTATTGATAATGTTTTTAACTTCAGTAGGTTAGGGACTGTCTCAGATGGGTACACCGTGACGAGGTGAGACAGCTTTTTACCTTTTTGCAAAAATGTATACACTAAGTACCCTGTTATTAAGCACTTGCAATTTATTTATTTATATTCAGGGTATTTTTCATACAATTTTTCTCCTTGGTTTTTTCTAGTCTTAAGGCTGCAATTCACATGCTTAATGTTGCATGTTTACTGAACATTGTTTCAGCTCAGGTTTTTGTGTTTTTTGTATGTTTTCTTGCTTGGTTGCAAGTTGGGGGTGCAGCCCTCCTAATACTGAGACTGAACAGCTGATTGCGTCTCACTTTGCTGTGTATTTTATCTGGGACACAGCTAACCACTTGCCACCATCCATATTGGAGTTTTGACATGACACAAGTCAGGTATTGATAATGTTTTTAACTTCAGTAGGTTAGGGACTGTCTCAGATGGGTACACCGTGACGAGGTGAGACAGCTTTTTACCTTTTTGCAAAAATGTATACACTAAGTACCCTGTTATTAAGCACTTGCAATTTATTTATTTATATTCAGGGTATTTTTCATACAATTTTTCTCCTTGGTTTTTTTTATATATTGGGGATAGGATCTTGGAGATGGAATACCCCTTTAAGTTCAGTTATCCAGCTGAATGAATACTTAACAACAGAGCTCGCTATTTAGATGTGTTTTCTTGTGGCGTATAACGGACTCTCATGTTTGGTAGTCATTCAGCAGGGCAACTATAAAAGCAAATCCCTCCATTTGGAAATGTATAGTAGTATAGCTCTCCTGATTAGTTATGTTCCTTACCTCATGAGCAGGGCATTGCAGTAATAATAATAATTTATTCATTTATATAGCATTATTAATTCCATAGCGCTGTATGTCTTTGGAGTGTGGGAGGAAACTGGAGTACCCGGAGGAAACCCACGCAAACACGGGGAGAACATACAAACTCCTTGCAGATGGTGTCCTTGGTGAGAATTGAACCCAGGACCTCAGCGCTGCAAGACTGCAGTGCTAACCACTGAGCCACCGTGCCGCCCATTTAGCTTACAGATGCATAACCACCACTCACTGTGTCTGAACACAGGAAGCTGAGCTGACAGCCGCTCTGTGCATGCGGCAGCGTCTATTGTGAAGGAGAGGGCCGCGGGGGATCAATGCTGCACAGGTACCGTGGGACACCGGGGAACACCAGTGGGGTTATAGGGGGTGACCTGGCAGGGCCTGGGGAGGAGTTTTCTGTCGCATGTGTCATGGCACATGCGACAGAAATCAGAGGAGTAGGGTGAATGCGGCCGGCGCGCTGCTGTGCGCGCGGCCATCTTGGATTTCTGGGAGGGCATCAGGGGGGGCACTTTGGCGACACCGGGGGACCGGGGAGGAGATTTATCATGTTTGTTCATGCCAGATGGGAGATAAATAATTTTTTACCGGCGCTGTCATTTACTGTAACGTGATCATCGGTGTACGGTGTATACCTGTGATCACGTGAGCGGGGACCGGAAAAACCGTCCTGAATCATGATCTCCAGGGTCTCAGCTAGCCCTGAAACCCCGGAGATTTTCTGATGCTGGGGGGCGCTATTCACTTATTTCTGCCTGCTGTTTATAAACGGCAGATCAGAATAAGGCTACATTAACACGACCGATCCATTTTTGCGGTCTGCAAAAAACAGTCCGTTTTTTTTCACAGGTGCATCCATGTGGCATCCGTTTCCGTTCCGTAGACGGTTCGTATGTCATCTGTTTGTCATCCGTGTGCCTTCCGTTTTTTTTGTGTACTGCAAAAAAACTGAATTAGGGTAAATGCATAAATTTACCCAGGATCCATAGCTTTATCCTACATGAGGCGGTCACATGTTCACTCCAGTGCCATTTTCTACTGTTTTTCACAGCGTAGAGCGCTCTGGTGATTTTCTTGTGCTTGTGCACTTCATATTAGCCTTTTCTGTCATTATAATGGCAGAAAGACACATAATGTCCCACTCTCCTGCATTTTGTAATTTTGCACCCTTTGGTGCCTTTCATGTAGCACTAAGGAGTGCTTAGCTTTGTATTTAGCCAAAAAAATGAAAAAAAAAATGACGTAGGGTTCCCCCTAGTTTTGTAGCCAGCTAGGGTAAAGCAGACGGCTGCAGCCTGCAGACCACAGCTGGCAACCTCACCTTGGCTGGTAATCCAAAACTGAGGGCACCCCACGCTGTTATTTTAAATTAAATAAATAATTAAAAAAAAAACCAACACGTAGGGATCCCCCCAAAATTGGATCACCAGCCAAGGTAAAGCAGACAGCTGGGGTCTGATATTCTCAGACTAGGGAGGTCCATGGTTATTGGACTCTCCCCAGCCTAAAAATAGCAGGCCACAGCCGCCCCAGAAGTGGCGCATCCATTAGATGCGCCAATCCTGGTGCTTCGCCCAAGCTCATCCCGCGCCCTGGTGCGGTGGCAAACGGGGTAATATGTGGGGTTAATACCAGATGTGTAATGTCACCTGGCATCAAGCCCTGGGGTTGGTGAGGTCAGGCGTCTATCAGATACCCGACATCAAGAAACCCAGTCAGTAATAAAAAAAAATAGACGACAAACACATTTTTATTTGAAAAAACACTCCCCAAAACATTCCCTCTTTAACCAATTTATTAGAAAGAAAAACAAATCCAGGTCTGGTGTAATCCAAGGGGTTGCCATGACGATCCACACTGTCCCAGTCAATGAAGAGCAGAATGTTCCCCATTGGCTGGGAGAGCAATGCAGTGACCTGAGCTAACATCAATGGGTCAGCCCAGGTCACTGCAGGGCATGACAAGTGCTGCTGTCAGCGAGGTACATTACCTGCGCTGATCTCCAGCACACTGACAGCACCTGTCACTGAGTTCAATGACCACCGCCTTCACAGCAAAGTATCGCGAGAGGCCCGTGACGTCACCGCTAGTCAGTCTCGGGTCGGAAGCGAGAGAAGGTGATGTGACAAGCGGCGGCCATGGAGGACAGTGACAGCGCTGAGGTCGGGATGGCGGGACTTCATCACCGCAGGTAAGCCGAGCGGGACCATGTGTGCAGAGTGTGTGTGTGTGTACGTGTGTACATGCCGCGGGCAGGAGGGGGCGGAGCGAGCTGAGCGAGGAAGTGTGGGCTTCCTGCACGTAACTAGGATAAACATCGGGTTACTAACCAAAGCGCTTTGGTTGGATACCCGATGTTTATCTTGGTTACCAGCTTGTGGCAGGCTGCCAGCGATGGCTCCTGCACACTGTAGCTGTAAAAAGCCCTGCTTTTTGCTGCTAGAACCGTTCTCGAACGTATCTAGAACTATCGAATTTTAGCAAAAAAGCTCGAGTTCTAGTTCGATCTAGAACAGCCCCAAAATCACTCGAACCGCGAACTGGAGAACCACGAACCGCGAACCACGCTCAACTCTAATCAACATGGGTTTATGAGGGATCGATCCTGTCAAACTAATTTGATCAGCTTCTATGAAGAGGTAAGTTCAAGCCTGGACCAGGGAAATGCAGTGGATGTTGTGTATATGGACTTTTCAAAAGCTTTTGATACGGTGCCACACAAAAGGTTGGTACATAAAATGAGAATAATGGGGATAGGGGAAAATATGTGTAACTGGGTTAAAAACTGGCTCAGTGACAGGAAACAAAGGGTGGTTATTAATGGTACGTACTCGGACTGGGTCTCAGTTCATAGTGGGGTACCACAGGGGTCAGTATTGGGCCCGCTTCTTTTCAACATATTTATTATGACCTTGTTGGGGGCATGCGGAGTAGAATTTCAATATTTGCAGATGATACTAAACTCTGCAGGGTAATCAATACAGAGGACGATAATTGTATATTACAGGGAGATTTATGTAAATTGGAGGATTGGGCTGAGAAGGGGCAATTGAAGTTTAATGTAGATAAATGTAAGGTCATGCACTTGGGTAGAAGAAATAAAATTTATAATTATGTACTTAATTGTAGAACACTGAATGAAAAAATCATACAATCATCTCCTATTCTTGATATAATGTATATATTCATGATCGTAAGGTGCTAGAATTCCTTTTTTGTATTTGGATTTTCCTGTGGACTGCCCTCCTTCTTTCTTTCCGTGCACCTGGATGAAAGCTTCGTATGGTGAATGGAAGGCTGAAAATATTTTAGTTTAATGTTCACTATACCCCTGGATAAAATCCTTGAGGTGTCTAGCTTCCAAAATGGGGTCACTTGTGGGGGGTTTTTGGTATTTAGGTAACTTAGGGTGTCTGCAAATGCAACATGGTGCCACAATCTAATCAGACAAATTTGTGTTCCAAAATTCAAATGGCTTTCCTTCCCTTTCTGAGACCTTCCATTTATCAGCGCGCTTAGAAGTGACATCGCAGTCATGTGCCTTGTCAAAGGTCCTGCACTGCGCGATCCAGGCCTGTACATATATATGGTGCACAGGTCCTGGAGACAGTACCTCTATTCAAATGTAGCGCGCGTCATTCAGACGTGTGTACAATTGAACAGTACGGCCGGCGACAGGACTGAGGCAGAGGATCGCTCCTCTCAGCCCCGCACAGACATGCAGTGGCCGTCATCACAATGCAAAAATGAAGAGGATGCGCAAGGTTGCAGAGAAGAGGTAAGTGCTCCATGAAGAGCTGAAGATGACATAGAATAATTTGAGATCTAGGGGCCTGGTGGGGGAGGAGCGGTATTACTTTACAAGTGAAATTATGGGGCAGTGATTGGTAATGGGGCACAATATGGAACAAATTGGGACATAATGGGGCAGTGGGGGACATTATGGGGCAGTGGAGGACTTAATAGGGCACATTATAGAACAAATTGGTAAATTATGGGGAAATGAGGACATTATGAAGCATATTTCAACATTATAGGTTAGTGGGGGACATAGAGTAAATTGGTACATTGTGAGGCAATGAGGGACATTGTGGAGCAAATTGGAACAGTGTGAGGAAATGGGGAACATTATGAAACAATCTGGCGAAAAATTTGCCATTTTCAAACTTTTAATTTTTATACCCTTAACCCCTTCACGACCGGCCGATTTTTCGCTTTCCGTTTTTTTTTCGCCATTCTTTTTTTGAGAGACGTAACTTTTTTATTTTTCAGTCAATATGGTCATGTGAGGGCTCATTTTTTGTGGAACGAGCTGTACTTTTAAATGAAACCATACGTTTTACCATATAGTGTACTGGAAAACGGCAAACAAATTCTAAATGCAGAAAAATTGATGTGTGGGTGTGATGCCTCAGGTCAGTGCGAGTTTGTAGACACCAAACATGTATAGGTTTACTTTTATATAAGGGGTTAAAAAAAATTGGAAGTTTGACCGAAAAAAGTGGCGCACGTTTTACGCCATATTCCGTGACCCTTAGCGTTCTCATTTTTCGGGATCTATGGCTCAGTGACGGCTTATGTTTTGCGTCTCGAGCTGACGTTTTTAACGGTACCATTTTTGCGCAGGTTAAACGTTTTGATCGCCTCTTATAGCATTTTGCGCAAAAGTTGTGGCGACAAAAAAACTTCGTTTTGGCGTTTGGAATTTTTTTGCCGCTACGCTGTATACTGATTAGATTAATTGATTTTATATTTTGATAGATCAGGCATTTCTGAACGCGGTGATATCAAATGTGTGTATATTTTTTATTTTTTTAACCCTTTAATTTTCAATGGGGCGAATGGGGGGTGATTTGAGCTTTTAGGTTTTTTGTTTTTTTTTTAAATTTTTTAAAAAACTTTTTTTTTTTATTTTACTAGTACCCCTAGGGGGCTATTGCGATCAGCATTCCGATCGCTCTGCACTATCTGCTGATCACAGCTATACAGCTGTAAACAGCAGATACGCTCTCTTTCTCTTTTGCTGTGCCGCTGGCACAGCGAAAGTGAAAGCAATTCATGTGTAGTACAGGAGTCATCACATGACCCTGTGCTACCATGACAACTAACGGAAGTCACATGATTGCGTCACGTGACTTCCGGTATCGGGCGGTAAGTAAAAGTTTACCGCGATCGCGCTTATAATGGCGCTGTCACATATTGACAGCGCCATTTAAGGGGTTAAATGGCACGAGCAGATAACGATTCTGCTCGTGCCTAGCAGGCACACATCTCAGCTGTGAAAATCAGATGAGATGTGTGCCGATCGCAGCATGCTGCCGCCAGCAGACCGCGGGCAGTAACATTATGACCGCTAGGACGTAATTTTACGGCCCGCGGTCGTTAAGGGGTTAAGACAGAGAGTTCTGTCACACAATGTAATTAATAAATAAGATTTCCCACATGTCTACTTTACATCATCGCAATTTTTAAAACATCATTTGTTTAAAGAAGTTAGAAGGGATCAGCAATTTCTCATTTTTCAAACAAAATTTACAAAAACATTTTTTAGGGACCACATCACATTTGAAGTGACCTAGGTGACAAAAAATACCCAAAAGTGACATCATTCTAAAAATTGCACCCCTCAAACATCTTTTTCAGCTCCATTTAGTAGAGAAATAGTCATCAGGGTATTATCCTTTGCCTCTCTGCCTTGCACGAAGCCCACTTAATCATGATTAATTATACCTATTAGTTTAGAATACATTTTAATGTCAACATTTATGAGCGATAATGGTCTATAATTGCCGCAAAGAGAAGCATATTTACCTGGTTTGGGAATAACCGATATGTGTACCATCAGTGACTGTGTTGGGAAAGCTTCGCCTCTAGATATGGAATTACAGACCGAAAGGAACAGTGGATTTAGGGGTTCAGAGAATTTTTTATAGAACACCCCGGGGAACCCATCTGGTCCTGGGCACTTCCCTCTTTTCAGGCCAGCTACCACCTCATTCACTTCCTTCAATGTAAAATCCTCCTCCAAACCCTCTAATTCCTCGTGTGGTATCGGGGGAAGCACATGGAGATCCAAGTATGCTCGAATGTCTTTTCTTCTTCGATTTCCAAACCCCCCCTTTCCAATATTATACAAGTCCTCATAGTACTTACAAAATCCTGCTAATATGTCTTGGGTGCTGTTTAATGTATTACTCCCACTCGAGTTCATGATGTAAGGGATGTGTGTGTTAGAATTTTGTGGGTGCAAGGCTCTCTCCAGAAATTTGCCGCTTCTATTACCCAGCTGGTAAAATCTACTTTTTAGATGTTCCCTAAACCCTCTAGACCTATGATCTAGGAGTTTCATAAGTTTATGCCTCGCTGTGGACAATTGAGCAAGAGTCACAGGTGATGGTTGTCTTTTGTCTTTAAGCTCTAGATTGGATATTTGGTCTGAGAGATGTATAATCTCCGCTGAACGTTCCATCTTGAGACGGGATCCATGTGAGATGAGCGTGACCATAAGGACACATTTAAGTGCCTCCCATTTAACCCCCGGGGAAGTGTGGTCCTGTGCATGGTCAAGCCTAAAGTTTAGAATATTTTGTTTTATGTCTGCCTGACATAACTCATCTTGTATGAGGTTTTCGTTTACCCATCAAGTATAATTTGATCTGATTACCTATGTTAGCTCTGGTTTTTAAATCTAATAATGTCTGTGAGATGAAAATGTAGTCTATTCTGCTGTATATGGCATGCACTGGTGAGTCAAAGGTGTAATCTTTAGTGACCAGGTTTAAAATTCTCCATACGTCCACTAGTCTCAGTTTTGTACTGTGTTTCTTAACCTTCTGGATAGCCACAGCAGGGTGCGATGACCTACCTGAGGACACGTCTAGAGATGGGTCCATCGGCAAGTTGAGATCTCCTCCCAACACCATCAGAACAGAGTCTGCAAATTCCTCTAGTTATCTTAGGGTTTCTGCGCAGAATTTGTACTACCCCTGATTAGGGAAATATACAGTAGAGACCAAAAGTTTGGACACACCTTCTCATTCAAAGAGTTTTCTTTATTTTCAGGACTCTGAAAATTGTAGATTCACATTGAAAGCATCAAAACTATGAATTAAAACATGTGGAATGAAATACTTAAAGTGTGAAACAACTGAAAATATGTCTTATATTCTAGGTTCTTCAAAGTAGCCACCTTTTGCTTTCTTTACTACTTTGCACACTCTTGGCATTCTCTTGATGAGCTTCAAGAGGTAGTCACCGGAAATGGTTTTCCAACAGTCTTGAAGGAGTTCCCAGAGATGCTTAGCACTTGTTGGCCCTTTTGCCTTCACTCTGCGGTCCAGTTCACCCCAAACCATCTCAATTGGGTTCAGGGCTGGTGACTGTGGAGACCAAGTCATCTGGCATAGCACCCCATCACTCTCCTTCTTAGTCAAATAGCCCTTACACAGCCTGGAGATGTGTTTGGGGTCATTGTCCTGTTGAAAAATAAATGATGGTCCAACTAAACACAAACCAGACGGAATAGCACGCCGCTGCAAGATTCTGTGGTAGGCATGCTGGTTCTGTATGCCTTCAATTTTGAATAAATCCCCAACACTGTCACCAGCAAAGCACCCACACGCCATCACACCTCCTCCTCCATGCTTCATGGTGGGAACCAGCCATGTAGATGGACTCTACATGGCTGGTTCCTACCGTGAAGCATGGAGGAGGAGGTGGGAACCAGCGATGTAGAGTCCAATCGTTCACCTTTTCTACAAAGACACTGTGGTTGGATGCAAAGATCTCAAATTTGGACTCATCAGACCAAAGCACAGATTTCCACTGGTCTAATGTCCATTCCTTGTGTTCTTTAGCCCAAACAAGTCTCTTCTGCTTGTTGCCTGTCCTTAGCAGTGGTTTCCTAGCAGCTATTTTACCATGAAGGCCTGCTGCACAAAGTCTCCTCTTAAGAGTTGTTCTAGAGATGAGAATGTGTGTCCAAACTTTTGGTCTGTACTGTACATTAGCAATTATAAAAACATTTTCTCTCCAGGAGACCTTAATAAACAAATATCTATTTCCAGGATCTATTTGGGTATCCAAGATATCAGGTACAAAAGACCTATGAAATGCTATGGACACCCCTTTTGATTTAGCTTCCAGATTCAGACTGGAACCAGATGGGGTACCATCTCGAGGTACATTTAGGGATCGCGTCCGAGTGGAAGTGAGTCTCCTGGAGCATCAGCACGGATATTTTTTGCTTGTGGTTAGAATATTGAGACCTTTTACATTAAAGGAACAAAATTTTAGGTCAGCCATAATTAGGGATGACAAAAGACACGGGAGCATTGTCAATATCCGACCAGCCTGAGCATGAGGGGTAGGGAGAAGGGAGGGAGAGACCAGGGAAAGATATTAGAAGCAAGAAAAGGAAAGAGAAAACAAAGGACAAATAGATAGGGTACAGTACCCTAGTTAAAGGGTGTGCGTTGGACAAATGGCATTTAACCGCCATTAGCACAAGAGAGATTACAGGAAACCAAAGGCGAGTCAGCAGCCCCCCCTCCCCTCCCTCGCCACCATGTTAATAGCTAATTTTTAATAAGGTTAGATCATTCTACATAAAACAAAACCAGGAAAACTAGATATATTAAAATATAACACATAAACCTTTAGGGATTGGAAAGTTATTTTCATTATAAGCCCGTCTAACTTTGCAGATAAATGTATCGTAATTCCCAATAGAAATTGTTAGGTAGCCTTGTGGAGACACGGGGCTCAGTGGGTGCCCTCGTCCACTAAAACCCGCCGCCTTTAGAAAGACAGCAAGGCTCAGGGCTCATCCCAACTGAACGCCGGCCTCCTTAACCGTGGGCGTAGCACTACTCAGACAACACACGGTGAGGGAACCACAATAATTAGACTTTATTGGATCCCCAAACAATTAATGGCACATAACACATAACCAGCAAAACACACAAATGTAACAGGCAACAGAGTCTCACCCTTCCACTGGCTCACCAGGGATTTAGAATGTCCATGCCTCACAGGTTCCAAGCTGTCTGAGGTCTGCAAAGTCTGTAACAGCTGACTGAACTGTCCCAACCTGAGTGTCCTCCTTAGGTAGTCCTGGTTTGATGTTAAAATCCTGGCAGCCGGAGTCGAAATCCCTAGGCTGTGGATATGGTCTTCAACCGGAACCGGAGCCCCTAGATTTAAGCCATAAGATATCCTGATCCTCTAGTCAGCTCTAAAGAGCTTAGACTGGATCCATCAGCATCCATCAACCTTCATCCACCCTGGTGGCTTAAAGAAGTCCCTTTTATAGCCATAACCTTCCCTTAGGATACACTGCGTCCTCATCGATTGGTTGGACAAGATTGCTTCTCCCATTGGATGAATTTCAAGCTGCATGGATAATGTTCATTTAAATGATGTGCATAGAAAGACTCACTATATCTACATGGAGTCGGCAAGTCACCGACTAGACAATGGCTACTAAGGTAATTACATTATCAATACACAACTACAATACAATGGTTACTGGAAATGTCTGGAGAACAATACGTCTGGCTTTCAGTGGCCAACACAATTACATTGAGTCAACAAGAGTCTTGTAAAAACAATGAGGGACTTCTCCCCCGTCTATAGACAATCTATCGTGCTGTCTGGCTGGATTTTAAGAAACTTTAACCCATGAGAGTCCATGTTGTCACAAGCCTATCTCCCTTGGAGAGGACCACAGAGGCTACAGACTGCCCAGGCCCTAGGCAAGGAGAAAACGTCCCAGAAAGGGAAATCCCCTTGGAGCACCCTCCTCCCCAGGACACTCGACCAGCCCCCACCCCCACTCTCATCCAGGGTTGTGCCATGGAACCTTCTAGATTATGAATGAGATACCCTAGAAGAAAACATTATAACCTCAGTAAAATAGAAGTATGTCCTCTAGGGCTATATTAATATTAACCATTAACTATAACTGTAAGGGACCGATGAATAGACCCAGTATCAATATATAAAGGTACAATATGTATAAGAATTACCTGTAATAGATTGGATCCGAAGTCAGGACCCATATCCAGAGTCCATCCAGAAATTTTAGAGGTTTCGCCCATTGTGGACCCCTGAACCTTAAAAGGATAGACACATAAAACCAAATGTCCTGTTTCATGTTTCAGATTTCAACACCCTGGGCATTAACAGATTTCTGTTTCCCAGATCGTCGCACGTGAGTACAGCAAGGAGAGTCCACGGGCAGACGAAGGCTCACCGGCAACTCCGGCAAAGATATCATGGGGTGCACAAATACGCTCAGGAACCTCGCCAGGACCCCCAGATTCCGGAAGACAGCTGATTTTCCTTTTTAATAAGCCGTCAGCTGAAAGGGGAAACCCCAGCGGTACATGATATTCCTCTCCTTCAACTGGGTCAGGAGGGGGTGCAGGGCTCTTAGCTGTAGTGTGCGCCTGGCATGGTCTGGCAGGATCTGTATCTGTGAACCCATAAAGGTAATGGGGCCCGATTGCTGCACTGCTCCCATGATGGACTCTTTTACTTTATAAAAATGTATCCTGCAAATCACATCCCGTACTCTAGTATCTTGGGCTGGTCTGGGACTCAGAGCCCTATGTATACGATCTAGACCATGGCTTTTATCCCCCAAAATCTGGGCACAGAGCTGCTGTCCTGTAGCATCTAGATCTGGAGTACTCACTGTTTCGGGCAGGTCAAGGATCCGTACATTGTTTCACCTATTCCGATTCTCCGTATCCTCTAGGTTTGAGGAGCTCCTCTAATCTGTCAGCCTGTCTGTTCAAAGTTTCACTGTGGAGAGCCATATTTGCAGCCATGGCCTCCTGTGTTTTCTCCACTTCCTCTACTCTGGCAGTGAACTCTGTCTTCAACATTTGCAGCTCTTTTTTGTAGGTGCTTTCCAGCATGTCAGCAAATCTGTTTAGGTCCCCTTTTGTCGGCAGTGCTTTGATGGACCTGCTTATTGCCTGGAGACTGAGCTGATCCCCTTTACTCTTGTCTGCACTGGATAAGTCCTGCCGTGAGCCATGGCTTCTCGGTGGGGAATGCGAGATCTGCAGCGTGGAGCTCTCTCCCTGAGAGGACGCCGCTATCTTAGCTCTGGTTTTGTGCAGCTGCAGTGCTCTGGCTGAGGATGAGATCCATATCTTCAGTCGGTCCTCCTAACTTCTTCTGAGCTCCGGTACGTTTCCTGGTACTGCACATGTGTCAGTGAGTCTGCCGCAATAAGATAGTGGCTATTTGGGTGAAGGGTTGGACCAGAGCTCTCTGTCTGTACGTCCTACTCTGCCATCAGTTAGCCACGCCCCCCAGGTTTATATAGTTTTATTAGGTTTGGTTATTGTCATACTAAAAACATTTTTTTTCAAAATTAAAGTTTTTTGTATCCCTGAATTTGAAGTCTAAAGTTATTTTTATTTTTCTGCCGACAAAGTCATGTGATGGCTTGTTTTCTGTGGGATGAGTTGGAGGTTTTATTGGTACCATTTTGGGTCATAGAATATTTTTTGATCGCTTTTTATTCTACTTTCTCTGAGGCAAAATCAAGAAGAAACAGCAATTCAGTAATTGTTTTTTGTTTATTTGTTTTTTATGTCGTTAAATGTGTCGTAAAAGTGATAAGACAGGTTTATTCTTCAGGTCAGTATAATTACAGCGATACCACATTTATATAGTTTTTATGTTTTACCGCTTTTACACAATAAAAACTATTTTATAGAAAAAAAAATAGTTTTTGTATTGCTGTATTGTGAGAGGTAGAGCTTTTTTAGTTTTTCGCTGAGCTGTATTGAGGCTTGATTTTGTGCAGGAGAATATGATGTTTTCCAGGGTACCATTTTTATTTATATATTACTTTTTGGTTGTGTTTTATTCCACTTTTTTGTCAGTTGTATGATGACAGTTTTTAATACTTTTTTTATTTTTAATTTTTACGTTGTTCACCGAAGGGGTTTACTAGTGTGACAGTTTTATAGTTCAGGTTGTTACGGATGCAAATGTACCAAATATGTACTTTTTTGTTTTTTGATTTTGTTTTAAACAAATATATATTTTTTTTTATTTTTTCATTCTTTAATTTCTGATTTTTAAAAAATATTTTAACATTGCGGAGGCACCGATCAGAGGGGAGAGAGAGCGTGATGCCTCTCTCAATCCCCTAAGTACCGCCAGTGACAGTATGAGAACTGTCCCTGGCTGTGAGAGCTGGGACTCAGCATGATGGTAATGCCAACTTCCCAATGGCGACTGCGCCGGGTTCAGTTCCACTGTCCCTGCGATCGCCAGGAAGTACCTATATGTCCTAGGTTTGGAACTACCTCCCATCTGGGATCTATAGATATATCCAAGCAGGGCTGCGACTAGGAATTTCAGGGCCCCTGACTGGCATAATTTTGGGGCCCCCTTGAGACTCCATCCCAGCTCCGCCTTCATCCCTGCTCCACCTCCACACCTCACACACAAGCCAATAAATGAAGCATGAAGGGGCCCCCCTTTTGTTGGGGCCCTGGACTAGTCATGTTTGTTCCCCCCGGTGGCGGCCCTGATCCAAGGTCGTGAAGTGGTTTATGTTCATAGAGTCTTATAGTATAGAAAAGATGACGTTAAAAACGCATTACATACAGACGGCATACAGATGATAGACTAGAAAAAAATCACAGTTGCATAGAATTTATTAGACATATGGAGTGACATATGCAAGACACTAGTTTAACTCTTCTGGTAGTCAGGGCCGTATTTACCATTAGGCACCCGTGGTCCGGTGCCTAGGGCGGCAGATTGTGAGGGGCGGCACCTTCTGGCAGCAAAAAAAAAAAAAATTTTTTTTTTTTTTTTTTTTTTTTTTTACATTTTTTTTTTTTGTGGCCGCCGAGCACAGGGAGCTGATTGACCCCGGAACTGCCGGCGCCTGCACTTCCGGGGTCACAGGCGCGCGCCAATCAGCTCCTTCCTCTGTGCTGCGTCCACTGCTGTGTGGACGTCACATGCAGAGCTCACAGCAGGACGCCGTGGAGGACGCCGTGATGGAAGCCGGTGTCAGAAGAGGATACTCACGTGAGCCAGGAAGATGGCGGCGGGCACTGGAGCAGGTAAGTGGATTCATAAGGAGCGTGGGAGTGTCTCTAATGCAGACCAGAGATCTGCGCATGCGGGGGGGGGAGGCGGCAAAGGCAGATACTGGAGGGAGGCAGAGGCTGAGACTGGGGGGAGGCTGGAGGGAGGCAGAGGCTGAGACTGGGGGGAGGCTGGAGGAAGGCAGAGGCTGAGACTGGGGGGAGGCTGGAGGTAGGCAGAGGCTGAGACTGGAGGGAGGCAGTGGCTGAGACTGGGGGGAGGCTGGAGGGAGGCAGAGGCTGAGACTGGAGAGAGGCAGAGGCTGAGACTGGGGGGAGGCTGGAGGGAGGCAGAGGCTGAGACTGGAGGGAGGCAGAGGCTGAGACTGTGGGGAGGCTGGAGGGAGGCAGAGGCTGAGACTGGGGGAGGCTGGAGGGAGGCAGAGGCAGAGACTGGGGGGGAGGCTGGAGGGAGGCAGAGGCAGAGACTGGGGGGAGGCTGGAGGGAGGCAGAGGCTGAGACTGGGGGAGGCTGTAGAGAGGCAGAGGCTGAGACTGGGGGGAGGCTGGAGGGAGGCAGAGGCAGAGACTGGGGGGAGGCTGGAGGGAGGCAGAGGCTGAGACTGGGGGGAGACTGGAGGGAGGCAGAGGGAGAGACTGTGGGGAGGCTGGAGGGAGGCAGAGGCAGAGACTGGGGGGAGGCTGGAGGGAGGCAGAGGCAGAGACTGGGAAGAGGCTGGAGGGAGGCAGAGGCTGAGACTGGGGGGAGGCTGGAGGGAGGCAGAGGCTGGAGGGAGGCAGAGGCAGAGACTGCAGGGAGGCAGAGGCTGAGACTGGAGGGAGGCAGAGGCTGAGACTGGGGGGAGGCTGGAGGGAGGCAGAGGCTGAGACTGGAGAGAGGCAGAGGCTGAGACTGGGGGGAGGTTGGAGGGAGGCAGAGGCTGAGACTGGAGGGAGGCAGAGGCTGAGACTGTGGGGAGGCTGGAGGGAGGCAGAGGCAGAGACTGTGGGGAGGCTGGAGGGAGGCAGAGGCAGAGACTGGGGGAGGCTGGAGGGAGGCAGAGGCTGAGACTGGGGGGAGGTTGGAGGGAGGCAGAGGCTGAGACTGAGGGAGGCAGAGGCTGAGACTGTGGGGAGGCTGGAGGGAGGCAGAGGCTGAGACTGGGGGAGGCTGGAGGGAGGCAGAGGCAGAGACTGGGGGGAGGCTGGAGGGAGGCAGAGGCAGAGACTGGGGGGAGGCTGGAGGGAGGCAGATGCTGAGACTGGGGGGAGGCTGGAGAGAGGCAGAGGCTGAGACTGGGGGAGGCTGGAGGGAGGCAGAGGCTGAGACTGGGGGGAGGCTGGAGGGAGGCAGAGGCAGAGACTGGGGGGAGGCTGGAGGGAGGCAGAGGCAGAGACTGGGGGGAGGCTGGAGGGAGGCAGAGGCAGAGACTGGGGGGAGGCTGGAGGGAGGCAGAGGCTGAGACTGGGGGGAGGCTGGAGGGAGGCAGAGGCAGAGACTGGGGGGAGGCTGGAGGGAGGCAGAGGCAGAGACTGGGGGGAGGCTGGAGGGAGGCAGAGGCAGAGACTGGAGGGAGGCAGAGGCTGAGACTGGAGGGAGGCAGAGGCTGAGACTGGGGGGAGGCTGGAGGGAGGCAGAGGCTGAGACTGGAGAGAGGCAGAGGCTGAGACTGGGGGGAGGTTGGAGGGAGGCAGAGGCTGAGACTGGAGGGAGGCAGAGGCTGAGACTGTGGGGAGGCTGGAGGGAGGCAGAGGCTGAGACTGGAGAGAGGCAGAGGCTGAGACTGGGGGGAGGCTGGAGGGAGGCAGAGGCTGAGACTGGAGAGAGGCAGAGGCTGAGACTGGGGGGAGGTTGGAGGGAGGCAGAGGCTGAGACTGGAGGGAGGCAGAGGCTGAGACTGTGGGGAGGCTGGAGGGAGGCAGAGGCTGAGACTGGGGGAGGCTGGAGGGAGGCAGAGGCAGAGACTGGGGGGAGGCTGGAGGGAGGCAGAGGCAGAGACTGGGAAGAGGCTGGAGGGAGGCAGAGGCTGAGACTGGGGGAGGCTGGAGAGAGGCAGAGGCTGAGACTGGGGGGAGGCTGGAGGGAGGCAGAGGCAGAGACTGGGGGGAGGCTGGAGGGAGGCAGAGGCAGAGACTGGGGGGAGGCTGGAGGGAGGCAGAGGCAGAGACTGGGGGGGAGGCTGGAGGGAGGCAGAGGCAGAGACTGGGGGGAGGCTGGAGGGAGGCAGAGGCTGAGACTGGGGGGAGGTTGGAGGGAGGCAGAGGCTGAGACTGGAGGGAGGCAGAGGCTGAGACTGTGGGGAGGCTGGAGGGAGGCAGAGGCTGAGACTGGGGGAGGCTGGAGGGAGGCAGAGGCAGAGACTGGGGGGAGGCTGGAGGGAGGCAGAGGCAGAGACTGGGGGGAGGCTGGAGGGAGGCAGAGGCTGAGATTGGGGGGAGGCTGGAGAGAGGCAGAGGCTGAGACTGGGGGGAGGCTGGAGGGAGGCAGAGGCAGAGACTGGGGGGAGGCTGGAGGGAGGCAGAGGCAGAGACTGGGGGGGAGGCTGGAGGGAGGCAGAGGCAGAGACTGGGGGGAGGCTGGAGGGAGGCAGAGTCAGAGACTGGGGGGAGGCTGGAGGGAGGCAGAGGCAGAGACTGGGGGAGGCTGGAGGGAGGCAGAGGCTGAGACTGGAGGGAGGCTGAGACTGGGGGGAGGCTGGAGGGAGACTGAGGCTGAGACTGGGGGGAGGCTGGAGGGAGGCTGAGGCTGAGACTGGGGGGAGGCTGGAGGGAGGCAGAGGCAGAGACTGGGGGGAGGCTGGAGGGAGGCAGAGGCAGAGACTGGGGGGAGGCTGGAGGGAGGCTGAGGCTGAGACTGGAGGGAGGCTGAGGCTGAGACTTGAGGGAGGCAGAGGCTGAGACTGGAGGGAGGCTGAGACTGGGGGGACGCTGGAGGGAGACTGAGGCTGAGACTGGGGGGAGGCTGGAGGGAGGCTGAGGCTGAGACTGGAGGGAGGCTGAGGCTGAGACTGGGGGGAGGCTGGAGGGAGGCAGAGGCAGAGACTGGGGGGAGGCTGGAGGGAGGCAGAGGCAGAGACTGGGGGGAGGCTGGAGGGAGGCTGAGGCTGAGACTGGAGGGAGGCTGAGGCTGAGACTTGAGGGAGGCTGAGGCTGAGACTGGAGGGAGGCTGGAGGGAGGCTGAGGCGGAGACTGGGGCAGGCTGAGGCTGGGGGGAGGCAAAGGCTGAGACTGGGGAAGAGAGGCTGATGCTGAGGGAAGATAGAGGCTGATGCTGGGGGAGAGAGGCTGATGCTGGGGGAGTGGGAGAGAGGGGCTAATGCTAGAGACAGAGGACAAGGGATGAGGGATAGTGCAATGACAAAATCGATTGGGTGGGGGGAGTGTAAGGACTCAGAATAAGAGGGGGCAGCATTGGGAGCTCATTGTGAAGAAGGGGCAGCATGTGTGGGATCAGTATGGAGTGGAGCAATGTAGGGGAGTCAATATCAAGAGTGGGGTAGTGTGTGTGTGGGGGGTCTCAGCATAAGCGTTAGTGTGGTGGTCTTAGCATGAGTGGGGCAACATGAAGGTCTCATTATGGAAAAGAGGAAGGCAGCATTAGGAGCTCATGGAGAGGGACAGCATGCATGGGACATTGTGAGAAGGGGGCAGCATGCATGGGACACTGAGGAGGGGGCAGCATGCATGAGACATTGTGAGGAGGGGGCAGCATGCATGGGACATTGTGAGAAGGGGGCAGCATGCATGGGACACTGAGGAGGGGGCAGCATGCATGAGACATTGTGAGGAG
Source organism: Anomaloglossus baeobatrachus (assembly GCF_048569485.1). NCBI lineage: Eukaryota > Metazoa > Chordata > Amphibia > Anura > Aromobatidae > Anomaloglossus > Anomaloglossus baeobatrachus. Next base: position 488,555,674 of record NC_134358.1, read on the forward strand.
GGAGCAGCATGCATGGGACATTGTGAGGAAGGAGCAGCATGCATGGGACATTGTGAGGAGGGAGCATCAAGCATGAGACATTGTGCGGAGGGAGCAGCATGCATGGGACATTGTGAGGAGGGAGCAGCATGCATGGGACATTGTGAGGCGGGAGCAGCATACATGAGACATTGTGAGGAGGGGGCAGCATGCATGAGACATTGTGAGGAGGGAGCAGCATTCATGGGACATTGTGAGGAGGGAGCAGCATACATGAGACATTGTGAGGAGGGGGCAGCATGCATGAGACATTGTGAGGAGGGAGCAGCATGCATGGGACATTGTGAGGAGGGGCAGCATGCATGGGACATTGTGAGGAGGGAGCAGCATGCATGGGACATTGTGAAGAGGGGGCAGCATGCATGGGACATTGTGAGGAGAGAGCAGCATGCATGGGACATTGTGAGGAGGGGGCAGCATGCATGGGACATTGTGAGGAGGGGGCAGCATGCATGGGACATTGTGAGGAGGGGGCAGCATGCAAGGGACATTGTGAGGAGGGGGCAGCATGCAAGGGACATTGTGAGGAGGGAGCAGCATGCATGGGACATTGTGAGGAGGGGGCAGCATGCATGGGACATTGTGAGGAGGGGGCAGCATGCAAGGGACATTGTGAGGAGGGGGCAGCATTCATGGGACATTGTGAAGAGGGGGCAGCATGCATGGGACATTGTGAGGAGGGGGCAGCAAGCATGGGACATTGTGACGAGGGAGCAGCATGCATGGGACATTGTGACGAGGGAGCAGCATGCATGGGACATTGTGAGGAGGGGGCAGCATGCATGGGACATTGTGAGGAGGGGGCAGCATGCATGGGACATTGTGAGGAGGGGGCAGCATGCATGGGACATTGTCCTCACATCATGCTGCTCCCTCCTCACAATGTACAGATCATATTTCATAATCGAGGAAGGTGTGGTGGATATACAGTAGTTTATAAGGGAGGGCAGTGTGTAGTTTATTAGGGGTAGTGTCACAGTCACAGTATATAAGTGGGGACGGTGTGGTGGGAATATTTTATACTCATGCTATGTTTTGATGTGCCTGTGGTGATTCCCATTGGGGGGGGGGTTCGTTTCTTATTGATACTTTTTAAAGTGTGCTACAGAGTAGATCTGCCTTAAACAGATGTCGTGTGCGAAAACTCAGTTTTACGTTGTCACTAAGGGGCGCGACCACTTAAAGTGCCTAGGGCAGCACGAAGGCAAAATACAGCCCTGCTGGTAGTGTATCAAAGGAATTATTTAAACGCAGATATGAGCAAACCCTAACAACGGTGTATATTCTTGCAATAGTTCTAATTGACCACTAGATGCCAGTGTGGATCTGCAATCTGCAATTCATAGTTTTATACACTGCAAATCTAAACATCTTTTAGATTTGGTAATGACATACTGAAGGCTCATTACAGAAAACGGTGCATGTTATCATCATATAATGGTGGGCCCCAGACTTTTCGGTGGGGAAAACATGGCATTTTCAATGGGCTCAGTGTTCTCCTGAAAGGGTTAATTGACGAGAAAGTTTATTTCCAGCTAATTGTTCCTGTACGTCCATGTTTAGGGATTCAATGCTGGAAATGGCCAGTCACCTGGGTGTCAGAGGTGAAGGTTACACTTTTTTCCCCAGTGACAGGTTGTGTTGGTACTGTTGTTTATAGAGGGCAGTTTAGGGTCAAAATGTGGTGAGGCTGGGGGTTTGTGTCAGCAGTGGCAGAACTAGAGTTTGGTGGACTTTGGTGCAAAGTTTTGACCTGGGACCACCCTCCCAACCATACACCGACACTCAGGGTACAGGATAATGACACTGACACTCTGGGTACGGGATTGTGGCTGACACATGGCTCTTTTCCTCAGCACCAAGGTTTCCCATGATGTGAAATTCCTCTTTCTATCAGCACCCAGCTTTCCTATGTTCTGATATCCATCTTGTCCTCATCACCCACCTTCCCCATGCTCTGCTATACATCTTTCCCTCAGCACCCAGCTTTACCATGATATCAGAGCATGGGAAAGCTGGTTGCTCAGGGAAAGATGTATAGCAGAGCATGGGAAAGCTGGGTGCTGAAGTAAAGAGCCTCTTTCCCTCAGCTTCCCTCAGCACAAAACTTTCACATCCCATGCTTGTATTTTTGTCCCCCCTTGTCTATAGCTCTCCAAATACTATAATGGCCCCCACATAACATTCCATATAGTATAATGGGTCCCACATAACCCTTCATATATTAGAATGCACCCCCATAGTCCTTTATGTATTATAATGTACCTCCCATAGTCATCCATGTATTATAATTCACCCCATAGTCCTCCATATATTTTACTGCACCCCATAGTCCTGCATATATTATCATGCAGCCCCCATAGTCCTGCATGTTTTATAATGCACCCCCATAGTCCTCCATATACTGTATAAGTGAAACTGCACCTGCTGTTTATACATGACATAGGTGATACTGCCAGCAGTCACAGTGTCAACTATATAATGTGCATAGAGCAGTCTATATACATTATATAGGTGATATTGCGACTGCTGTATATGCATAAAAAAAGTTTAAATTTTGGGACATTAAATAGGTGATACTGCAACTGCTATTTGTCCGTTAAGAAGGTAATACTGCTACTGCTGGCAGTATCACCTACATAATGTATGTACAGCAATCACAGTATCTAATGTAGTTCAGCTCACCACTTTAGTCATCATTCATTGTCATGGAGCACAGAATTCAGCTTCGCCACAACCAGGAAATCCAAAGAGAACAACAATGAATCTGGCTCTTTTAACATGTGATTTCTTCTTTATTTAATTCAAATGAAGTGCATTACATAGTAGACAATAAATGCATGAGTAGCATGGTATTTCGAGTGCGCTTGGCACTATAAGTCATGACTTGATGACCACACTACTCATGCATTTATTGTCTGCTATGTAAAGCACTTCATTTCAATTAAATAAAGAAGAAATTGTAGGTTTAAAAGCCAGATTCTTTGTTGTTCTGTTTAGAGTCGCAGTATCATCTACATAATTACCTTTATAATGAATATAGTCTGCTGTATGTAAATTATATAGGTGATACTGCGACTGCTGGCAGTATCACATATGTAATGTATATACAGTGTTGCACAGCTTCTAGCTTCCCAGTTGTAGAAGAAAATTTACAGAGCAGATTACATGGGATAACAAGCTCTTTACTTCTTAGAGCATGAGGTAAAAGCATGCACAGTCATACAGCATTGCATCAGGAAGAGAAACCAAAACCAGGATGAAAAACAAAAGACTTTTTACAATACAGTGAGTAAGGAAACTTTACACAACATCGCCATCTACTGTTAGATCAGCATAAAGTCCTTCACACATATAAAGAAGTCCTCATCTGTTGCATATACCAACACCCTTTCTCAACAGTAAGGACTTATTCAGTGAAGCCTACTTTCTTCATTAGTCTCTGATGTCTTTCAGCATTCAATGCCTTTGTGAAAATAGCTGCTGTTATATCTTCAGTTGGACAATATTCTAATTTCAGGATTCCTTGTTCATGGTGATTCTTCAAGAAATGATACTTCACATCAATGTTCTTAGTTCTTGGGTTAACGCTTTCCATCTGAGTAAGAACAAGACATCCTTGATTTTCCTCATTTATTTTTGTTGGTTCCAACTGTGGTTGTCCTAGGTCTGTTAGCAATTGTCTTAACCATTGAACTTCTTGACTCGCATGTGCTGCTGCAACATATTCTGCTTCTGTTGACGACAGCGTTTCTATAGATTGCTTTTTACTAGTCCAACTAATTGGTCCGCCTAAAGGCCCCGTCACACTAAGCAACATCGCTAGCAACATCGCTGCTAACGAACAACTTTTGTGACGTTGCTAGCGATGTTGCTGTGTGTGACATCCAGCAACAACCTGGCCCCTGCTGTGAGGTCGTTGGTTGTTGCTGAATGTCCTGGGCCATTTTTTAGTTGTTGCTGTCCCGCTGTGAAGCACACATCGCTGTGTGTGACAGCGAGACAGCAACAACTAAATGTGCAGGCAGCAGGAGCCGGCTTCTGCGGAGGCTGGTAACCACAGTAAACATCGGGTAACCAAGAAGCCCTGTCCTTGGTTACCCGATAGTTACCTTTGTTACCAGCCTCCGCCGCTCTCACTGTCAGTGCCGGCTCCTGCTCTGTGCACATTTAGCTGCAGCACACATCGGGTTAATTAACCCGATGTGTGCTGTAACTAGGAGAGCAGGGAGCCAGCGCTAAGCGGTGTGCGCTGCTCCCTGCTCTGTGCACATTTAGCTACAGCACACATCGGGTAATTAACCCGATGTGTGCTGTAACTAGGAGAGCAGGGAGCCAGCGCTCAGTGTGCGCTGCTCCCTGCTCTCTGCACGTGTAGCTCCATGCGCTGGTAACCAAGGTAAATATCGGGTTGGTTTCCCGATATTTACCTTAGTTACCAAGCGCAGCATCTTCCACGCGGCGCTGGGGGCTGGTCACTGGTTGCTGGTGAGCTCACCAGCAACTCGTGTAGCGACGCTCCAGCGATCCCTGCCAGGTCAGGTTGCTGGTGGGATCGCTGGAGCGTCGCAGTGTGACATCTCACCAGCAACCTCCTAGCAACTTACCAGCGATCCCTATCGTTGTTGGGATCGCTGGTAAGATGCTTAGTGTGACTGGACCTTAAGAGAAAGAAAAGATAGGCACTGGTAGTTTTCATGTCAGTTGTATCTCCAGTCCAATCTGCATCAATGTATCCAGTTAAGGTGCATTTATCACTTGTAGGTAGTTTCAGTTTAACGTTGCTAGTTCCTTTCAAATAACGTATTACTCTCTTCACTACATTCCAATCCTTTTTATTTGGCTTTGACAGTTTCTACTCAGAATTCCTACTGCTGCTGCGATGTCTGGCCTTGTAACAGTTGCTAGATACAATAATTTCCCATTGCTGTTCTGTACTCTTCATTATTTGGTAACACATTTTCCTCGCTATTCATCTCTTTAAGATAATTGGTTTCCATTAGAGACTTTACTGTTTTTGCATCCTTCAATCCAAATGTTCGATTATGTCTTGAATCATGTGATTTTGATTAAGTAGGAAACTTCCATCTTCTTCCCTTTCTATCTGTATTCCTAGGTATTGTTTCACATTTCCCAAGTCTTTGATCTTGAAATATTGATTCAGAATTTTTAGTATGTCCTCTTTATCCCTTTCTTTTTAAAACAAACTAAAATATCATCAACATATATGAGTACATAGATCCATCTGTCCATCAGTCTTTTTGTGTATAGGCAAGGATCAGCTTTGCTTCTTTGAAATTTTTCATTTGTGAGCACTTCTGTGATTTTATCATTCCACACTTTAGCAGCTTCTTTTAAACTGTATATACTTTTCTGTAGTTTACAAACCATGTTCGGGTTACTTTTATTTTTGAATCCTGGAGGTTGTTCCATGTAAATATCTTCTGTTAAATCTCCATTCAAAAATGCAGTCTTTACGTCTAGATGCTTCAACTTCATTTGTTTCATTGCTGCAACTGCAAACAAAGTTCTTATTGTAGTATGTTTGACAACTGGAGCAAATGTTTCATCATAGTCTTCTCCATATTTTTGAGAATAACTTTTAGCTATGAGTCTTGCTCGTTATCGTTCAGCTTTGCCATCTGTTTGGTATTTTACTTTAAAAACCCATTTACATCCTATAGCTTTTCTTCCTTCTGGTAATTCTGTCAGTGTCCATGTCTTTGAGTCATGCATGAATTTTATTTCTGTTTCTGTTGCCTTTATCAATTTATTAGCTTCTTCTTCAGAAAGTCGAGATATGTCTTCCCAAGAGGTAAGTTCATAAATTTTGCTTGTACTTGCCTTGTATGAAAGACGTATTGGTGGTTTTCCTTTGTTTTCTCTTATTGAACGTCTTGGTTCTGTGTCTGTTTGTAGTTGTATCTCTTCATTTTCAGAAATCTGTTTTTCAGCAATTTCAACTTCTTTTTCATCAGATGTTCTTTCAGTTTTATCACTGCTGTTTTTCTCATTTTTTGTTTCCGGTGAAATCATAGTGTCTTCATTTAGATCCTCAATAAATGTCACACTGTTACCGTAACTCTGTCTGTTTTGGGATCTAGGATTCTATATCCTTTGCAATTTTCACTATATCCAACAAATATTCCTTCTATGGATCTGTTTTGAAGTTTGGAACGTTTTTCTGTTGGAATAAATACAAAAACTTTACATCCAAAAACTCGTAAATGATTCAAACTTTGTTTCTTACCCTGCCACAGTTCATATGGTTTATTTTTCAGTTTTCTAGAAAAAAAGTCGGTTTTGTAGATAAGTAGCTGTCTTTGCTGCTTCACCCCAATAGTTCTCTGGTAGTTTGGAATTTGTTAGCATACATCTTATCATTTCAGTTTTTCTTTTCTGTTACCCCATTTTGTTCAGTTGTGTATGGAACAGTCTTTGGATGCTCTATATCATTTTGTCTTCAGTAGATTTCTATTTCATGTCCTATGAATTCACCTCCATTATCACTTCTAATGACAATTGGCATCTTCTGAAACTTGTTATTCGACTTTGTCACGTAGTCTACTAATTTATTGAAAACTTCACTTTTGTTCTTGATCAAGTATGTGACTGTGTATCTTGAGTAGTCATCTGTAAAAGTCACTATATATCCATTGCCTCCTGATGTAGTCACTTCATGGATCCACATACATCAGTATGCACCAAATTAAGTGGTCTTGTGCATTCCGTCTCACTTTCTTTAGTTATAGATATTATTGTAGCTTTAGATTTTATACAACATCCACATTTTATACAACATCCACATGGGGTCAGTATTGGGCCCGCTTCTTTTCAACATATTTATAAATGACCTTGTTGGGGGCATGCGGAGTAGAATTTCAATATTTGCAGATGAGACTAAACTCTGCAGGGTAATCAATACAGAGGAGGATAATTTTATATTACAGGGAGATTTATGTAAATTGGAGGATTGGGCTGAGAAGTGGCAATTGAAGTTTAATGTAGATAAATGTAAGGTCATGCACTTGGGTAGAGGAAATAACATTTATGATTATGTACTTAATTGTAGAACACTGGGTAAAACAGACACAGAAAAAGACTTGGGTGTATGGGTGGATGGTAAACTTCACTTTAGTGGACAGTGTCAGGCAGCTGCTGCCAGGGCTAATAAAATAATGGGATGTATTAAAAGAGGTATCAGTGTTCATGAAAAAAATATAGTTCTACCTCTGTACAAGTCACTAGTGCGACCGCACTTAGAATACTGTGTACAATTCTGGTCACCGATATATAAGAAGGACATAGCTGAACTGGAGAGGGTGCAGAGAAGAGCGACCAAGATTATTAGAGGAATGGGTGGGCTGCAATACCAAGACAGGTTATTAAACTTGGGGTTATTTAGTTTGGAAAAACGAAGGCTTAGGGGGGATCTAATCACAATGTATAAATATATGAGGGGACAGTACAGAGACCTTTCCAAAGATCTTTTTACACCTAGGCCTGCGACTGGAACACGGGGGCATCCGCTACGTCTTGAGGAAAGAAGGTTTAATCATAATCACAGACGAGGATTCTTTACTGTACGAGCAGTGAGACTATGGAACTCTCTGCCGCATGATGTTGTAATGAGTGATTCACTACTAACATTTAAGCAGAGCCTGGATGCCTTTCTTGAAAAATGTAATATTACCAGTTATGTAAATTAGATTTTATGACAGGGTATTGATCCAGGGAACTAGTCTGATTGCCGGATGTGGAGTCAGGAAGGAAATTTTTTCCCCATTGGAACTTGTTTGCCACATTGGTTTTTTTTTTTGCCTTCCTCTGGATCAACATGTTAGGCTACGGGTTGAACTAGATGGACTTAGAGTCTCCCTACAACCTTAAAAACTATGATACTATGATACATCTTATGGTAATTGAGCAATCAGATATCAATAGATTCTTTTTTTCCAATTTAAGATTTTATTAATTTTCCAGGAAATACAAAATTAGAACATACATCCATACTATTGCAAATGAAACAGATCAGAAGTTAATGCTAAACCAAGCCTTCGCCGGCTTCGCAACATTCTATGGATGGTATAAATGGAACATAGATAATCACTTAAAAAAAAAACAAAACAATAAAACGATAAATCAAGGAGAAGATATTCAAACAAGAGGAAGTCACAGAGTCTAGAGAAATAGGGGTAGTGCAGAGAAGGGAGAGAATAGAAAGCAGAGTGAGGCGACCGGGACTGATGCAATGTCCGTTGAGCTGAAAATTTGTCAAAAGTGCGGTGTGAACTATCTGGAAAAGAAAAGGCCAGAGTGCCCTCCGTCCGGAGGTTAAAGTAGTTCAAGAAGTGTTTTACTAGACAAGAAGGAGTCCCATTGGAACCACTTGGAGGCCGTTTCCACCGTCTGCCCTCGAGATTGGGCCATCACCATTTCCATGCGGTGAATAACATTTACCTCTGTTATCCACTCATCTACCGTCGGGGGGTTAGGATCTTTCCACCGCCGAGGAATCACGGTCTTGGCGGCCTGGAGAAGGTGGCCTAGGATCGATTTCCTAAAAACCTTTTCTGATACGTCAAAGATATACAGTAAAACTGCCTCCGGGCGACTGGGGACCACAATTCCTGTGGCCCCCCGTATGGCTGCCAGTACCTTGCTCCAAAAGACCGACAGGCTCGGGCAGTGCCACCAGATGTGGGACATGGTGCCTCCCGAGGCTCCACATCGCCAGCAAGAGTCAGGTATTTCGGGGCACCACGCGTGTAGAGACGCCAGAACCCTGTACCACCTGGAAAGTATTTTATAGCTAGTTTCCTGCATCCTAGTGGCAATCACGGACCTGTGGGTCAGGCGATAACAACGTTCCCATTGGCTCCCGGTAATCGGTTGGTTGAGCTCTAACTCCCAAGCTTTACAGAAGCGAGGAGGCGACGCCTCTACTGTACTCGTCAGAAGCTTGTACACCCTTGATATAGCATGGCGCGTATTAGAGGAACCAGTGCATAGATTTTCAAAAGGGGTTTGGGGTGAGGGGTGAGTCATGATAGTATCTTGGGAAGTCAAGAAGTGCTTGAGTTGGGCATATTCAAAATGAAAACGTAGTTTAAAATTACAACTCTCTACTATCTCCTGAAGTGGGATAATGGACCCCCTCGGAATCACTCGATTTAGCCTCAAGGGGTTCAATTTCATGCTTCCTAGAAAATTGTTGGATGATGCCCCCGGCAGAAACTCCGGGTTGTCCGTCAGTGGCATAAGGGGCCCTCTAGGTTGGATCAGGAGATTACGTGACGGCCCAGAGTGCACCGTTTTCAGAGTCTGCTTGGTGCTATAAGACATCTCAATCTTATGTTTGGTGAGGAGTGGCCAGGTCCACGGCAGGGTCGGAATTGATAAGGGGCATATTTCTTGTGCCAGGCTAACCCACAGTTTAGAGCTAGAATTATGTAGAAGATCCAAAACCCTGGCATGAGCTGCCGCCAAGTAGTATCGCCTACAATCGGGCAGCCCCGTTCCTCCTGCACCTTTGGTCCTAGTCAAGACGCCACTTCCAATACGAGGGCGTCTTCCAGACCAGACAAATCTACCGAACATGCGCTGCATCTTGGCCCAATAGGTTGCCGGTACATAGACCGGGGCCGTCTGCAGCAAATATAGCAATCTCGGGAGGGCCGTCATCCTGAGTGCACTGATCCTGCCAAACCATGAAAGAGTGCCCCCATGCCACCGAGTCAGATCCCCCTCGAGCCGTGACAGAAAACTCTGGTAGTTTAATTGAAAGAGTCTGGATAGGTCAGATGGAATCTTGATGCCTAAGTATCCGATGCTACCATGGGGTGGCCATCTAAAGGGGAAGTTTGGTTTTATAACATTTACAGTCGATTGGGGCAAGGAGATATTTAGGGCCTCTGATTTATCAAAATTAATTTTAAAATTGGACCACTTACTAAACCGGTTTAGTTCCAACATTAAGGATGGGAGGGATGTGGTGGGGCTACTTAAATATACCAGAAGATCGTCGGCGAAAGCAGCGCATTTATACTCCCGATTGGCAATCCTAATTCCCCGTATGTCTGGGTTAGCCCGGATGGCTGACAACAAGTGTTCCATGACTAATACATATAGTAACGGTGACAAGGGGCAACCCTGTCGTGTCCCGTTTCGGATGGAGAAGGGTTTCGTCAGAGTGCCATTAATCCTAAGGAGAGCAGTCGGGGAGTGATAGAACGCCATAATTTTAGACGAGAAAACTGGCCCCAGGCCTATATGGTCTAGGGTCTGTGATAACGACTGCCAGGAGACTCTGTCGAAAGCCTTCTCAGCATCCAAAGACAGTAACATCATGGGCAGCTTTTTATTGTGTGCATGTTGGATTAAATCCAGGGTTTTTATGGTATTGTCCCTTGCCTCTCTACCTGGGACAAATCCAACCTGATCAAGGTGGATCAAGTTAGGGAGCAAGGGGCTAAGTCTGTTTGCCAAAAGCTTGGCATAAATTTTTAAATCTACGTTAAGTAGTGATATTGGTCTATAACTGCTACATGTCATGGGATCTTTTCCGGGCTTTTGAATTAGGGAAATATGAGCTGTGGTGGAGTGGGGCGGAAAGGGGACTGAGTCCGAGATTGAATTGAAGGAAAGGAGCATTAGAGGCGCTAATTGTTCCGAGAAGGATTTATAAAATTTGGCGGGGAACCCGTCAGGGCCAGGACACTTATTGCCCGGGGTATCGCGAATCACTGCCAATAAATCTTCCAGTAAAAATGGACTTTCCAGGTTGTCTATTATAGAACTGTCGGGACATCTAAAAGGTGAGGGCATTGAGGGATTTACATCACTCGGTCTATGGGGCTCGACAGGTAGATTATACAACTTGGAATAATAGTCATGAAAGGTATTTGAGATGTCTGGGGTGGCGTAAAGTAATTTGTCGCGTGAGTTCTTGATGCAGGGAATGAGGGTGTGAGCTCTGCCCTCCCTCAACGCGTTTGCTAACAACCTGCCGGGTTTATCCCCAAACTCATAAAACTTCCCCTTCCCTACCTGTATCAAACGCTGATATGAGGAATCAAGCAGTTTCTTAACCTCGAATCTAGCCTGTAGGAGTGCCCGTAAGTTCGTGGCCGATAAAGCTTGCTTGTGGATGAGCTCCAGCTCAGATACCCTATGGAGAGCTTTTACTATGTCTTGGGCTTTCTCTTTCTTGATTCGAGACCCATGCTTAATAAAAATGCCACGTAGGACACATTTCAGTGCCTCCCACTTATACGTGGGGGCTGTGTCATCTACTGAGTGGTCCTCCATGAATCTTGCAATGGAGGTCTGGATATCCGAAACGCAAAGCTCATCCAGTAGCAATGACTCGTTCAGACGCCACGACCCCCTAGGAGCCGTAAGGGAGGGGATCTCAATCGTGCAATATACCGGCGCATGGTCTGACCATAATATATTATCCATTCTCGTGTGTTGGACCCAAGGGAGCGCGCTATGTTGTACCAGTATGTAATCAAGACGGCTATATGAATCCTGGGTGTGGGAATAGAAACTGTAGTCTCTGTCCGATGGGTGTTGTATTCTCCAGGTGTCGAACAGCTGCATGCGTAGTAAAGCTTTTTTAATTCGTTTGATAGTGGTGTATGCAATACTGGATTTCCCTTTTGAGTTGTCTAAAGTAGGGTCCAGGGTGATATTAAGGTCCCCACATAAAATCACCGTACCTTGTATCAGGGGGATCGCGGTACTGATCAGGCGGGAAATAAAACTATCCTGTTTGTGATTTGGGGCGTACGCGTTAATTATCGTGAAGATGTGGGTCCCCACCCTCAGTGAGAGAATAATGTATCTGCCAAGACTATCTGTCGTGCACTTTATGATTTGATGTGGGAGGGATTTATGGATGGCTATTGCCACACCTTTTGAGCGGGAGTCAGGGTTATCCGAGGATACCCATGTCCGGTAATATTTATTTTTAAGAATAGGGGCATGTCCTTGTTTAAAGTGTGTCTCCTGTAAACACGCTATTCTCACCTTCTGTTTATGAAGATGATACAATATCTGTGTCCTTTTCTCCGGAACATTGAGGCCCCTGGCATTGAAAGAAGCGATGGTTAAGTCCGCCATCTATAAGAGAATAAGTCATTAGAGATATTTAAGAAAGAGAATCGGACACGTTCAGCCCGGCCGCCGAAGATATGGAGAAGGGGAGACTTGAGGAAAGTAAGAGGTAGTGGGAAAAAAAGGAAGAAAGAGAAAAAAACAAGAAGAACAACAGGCAAAAAAAGCCTATCATAGTTAACTGAATCCGAACAAACGTTCCTAGGGAACATATCCGCCTCATCTAGGCAGGACAGAGGATCCCAACCTATTTGGGGAAAAAGGAAGTCCGACATATCCGAGCAGAGCTCCATATATACTAAGAAAGAAAAAACATTATGGATAACCATAGACACCGGTAAAGGAAATAAATTCTTATGGGATACGGGCTATGAATAGACTGGAGGGTATCATGTGGAAGCCACGTGAGCCTCATTACTGTAAGAGGTATAAGTCATACAGGTGTTGTCAGCCTTTGGTTTCCTCGGGATCAGCTAACGCGGGCGGCCCGCCCTGCGACCCCGTTCTCCTCTCGGAGGCAACCCCCTGCTGGACTCAGTAGGTGGAGGTGGTCTAGAGGAGGTAGGCCGTCCCCTGGGCACCCACGGCTGGAGTAGTGTAGTCGGCCAGGCTGCAATAGACATTGCAGGCAGATTCAGACTCTTGATAAAAGCCGGGAGGTCCTCTGGAGAACGCAGGGTCATCCATCGGGAGTCCTTCTGTACCGATAGGGAAAACGGAAATCCCCACCGGAATGGCAGACCTCTCTCTTTCAAGACATCAAGGAGGGGTTTAAGAGTCGCACGTTGGGCCAGAGTGTGTCGTGAGAGGTCAGGCATTATGCGAAAGGTAGAGCCATTGTATGATAAGTTCTGTTTTCTCCTGGCTGCCTGTAGAATGGCCTCTTTTACAGCAAAAAAGTGTACTCTGCATACGATATCTCTTGGGCGGGAGTCATCCGGATCCGGAGGGCGTAGAGCTCTATGGGCTCTATCAAGTTCAAGGGGAGCTCCTGGTGGCCTCTTTAACAAATTGTTGAAGATGGAACGAAGAGCAGCAGGGATATCAGGGGCGGCAATAGATTCCGGAAGACCTCTAATCCGCAGATTGTTTCGTCTGTTTCTGTTCTCTAGGTCATCCACATGCTGCTGAAGGGCAAATAGTTGCTTAGATTGGTTTTCAGCAGTTTCTTGGATAGATCGGATAGATACCTGAGAATCAGATTATTGCTCTGTCAGGGTATCTACCCTGTGAGTAAGTGAAGAGAGATCTTGTCGCAGCTGAATAAATTCTTGTTTGCACTCCGCCACTACTTGATTAGCCAGAGCTGCAATGTCACTCTTGGTGGGGATTGCTTGTAACAGGGACCGTAGGTCTGCCAGAGATGCCGGGCGCTCGTCGCCCATTGAGGCGGCCGCGTGAAACATATTTGGGTATGCGTAAAAAGAGTCCTGAAGGGCCGGTCCATATGTCAGCGTCTGCGTGTTCTGGGGATTTTTGATGCCGTCCCATACTTGTGGTGCAGATGTGAGATGTATTGGGGGTGCCCCCAGTATTCTGGGTCCCCCATTCACAGGGATTAATGGGCCCCTATCTAGGTCCCTGACGGTGGCTGTCGGACTCTCAGCCCAAGAGGACCCAGTGGACCAGGTATCTGGTGAATGCGCCTCTCTCTGAGGTGTCCCCCAGGGCTCATTGGTAGCCATCTGAGATGTAGGTGGCCCTCCTCCATTGCCTGCTCCCCCTGAGGATTGTGTAGCTCTTGGTGAGTGACTGGGGGTGATGTTCCCCCCACTAGAGTGCACTCCGCTCCCCAGGTCTAACTGTGGGCCCTGTACCTGATTCCTGTAGTACAGCCGGCCCGCAGGGTTTACTGCTGCTCCCTCCTCACCTCTGGTCCCTGCGCTTGCTTGTGTGGACACGAGCGGTGGTGTCAGAGCTGCAGCTTCTCCCTGTGTCGTCTGCTTCTTCAGTGCTCGGGCTCGCGGTGGTGAGTCATCTCCTGGGCCAGAGCACCCATGCGTCCCGCTCCCGCACGCCGCACTCCCAGCTTCACGATGTACGGCTGCAGGCATGTCGCCGGAGCCGCCCGGACGCAGCGGAGGCACAACGGAGGGTGATGCAGGTAGGGTCGCTGCCGCGGGAAACCTGTCCTCCAGCCCTAGGCTGCCTGCTAGCGTCCCAGGATCGCGGCCGCCATCTTGGAATGGCGCCGCTGGAGGTAATGCCGTCCCAGTTGCGGGGGGTACATCAGCTCCTGCCGCTGCCGTTGGACTATCGGAGGGTCCTCCCGGGCCACGGGGGATCTCCATCTCTTCACCCCTTCTCTGGGTCCCCTGGATTGCTGCCCTCATTGGCGCTGTGGCAGGGCTTCTTTCAGGCCCTGTAGGCCGCAGCTCTTTCTGTGGCAGTGAGCCGGTCTCAGGCTCCCGGGAGCGTGTTAAATAGGCCCCGATGGTGCCCTGGGGTGCAGGAGGCTTCCCCGAGGTGCTGGGCTTACCGGGCTTGTTCTTTTTTACTGCAGATTTGCCCATTGTAGCTAATAAACCGGTTCTATGGGGGATTATTTAGAGGAGCTCTAGCAAGTAGCGTCCTCACTCAGCCATGTCCGGCTCCGCCCCCCATCAATAGATTCTTTGTCTATTCTTTATTTTGTAGCTCTATTATACTTTCAGGATGTCTGTGTCCTAGACGTCTATGCTACATGTGAAAACAATTCTTGTGATCATGTGTACACAACTTCATCTGTTCCTTTAATGTGTCTAGATGATATAATTGTTCATCTGCCTTGACATTGGTTATTATCTTATTTCCCGCTAGGATTGTACATTCATCATCTTTGAATTTTACAGTAAGTCCTTTAGCTGTTAGACGTTTTACAGATAACAATCCTCCTTCTAATCCTGGAACATATAACACATCCTATACTAGTGTGGCACCCTGGACAAGCCAGGACGTCACAGGTACTACAACAACACACCCCACACCCCGGTTAGGCACATCAGTCACACACACTAATCCTTGTTGCCTCCCTCCAGGGGCTGATGTCCACACCAGGTGGGGTGGAGCCAGGCGGTTGGCCCCACCCACCGAGGAGTTCACAGTCCTGGAGGCGGGAAAAGAAAAGAGAACAGTTTTGGGAGTTGAGGGAAGTGATAGTGGAGCAGACTGACCGTGTCCGGGTACGTGGCCCGGGCACAAAACAGCAAGGTTGGCAGACGGTGGTGACCGTCTGCAGGCGAGGCCGATTGACGCACAACCGTAAGGACCGGGGACGGGCGGTGGCCTGCCGGTACCGGACCGGGGAGCGAAGAGAAGCCAGCACCATTCGGCAGGGCCTACGGACCCCGACCAGGCTTGGAGTCGCCGTTAAACTGGTCAAATCCGTCAGCGACGGGAACCTCCGGGGTTTCCCAGCAGCAAAGACCCGACTGAAGGCAACCGCTCAACTGTGAAGGGAAATACAGCTACCGCCACAGCTAGAGTTCCCAGGGCCAGAGCCTGCGGGCATAAAGTGGCTCCTCTGGCAAATACACCGCTGGGGAGCGGGTTACCGGTGGGAAGCCATCGGAGCCGACAACACAACACAGGTGCAGGGGGAGACAGTCACCGCCAACCTACCGGGAGTGACCATCGCAGCCGGCTGCGGACCCGTCCATCCAGCCGTTTGTTTTACCAGAGACTCCGTCTACGTCATTGGTTGAGTGAGTACCATCGTGCCGTCTGGCACCGCGCTGCCCCCCCCCCGCGACCCTGCACCTCGCCAAACCCCGTATTCCACCTTCCAGTCACCATCATCGGGCCCCGGGACCACCAAATCCCCCTACCCACGAAGGGGAGAGAAAACATCTCAGCTGCTCCCTGTCATCGCTCCCGGGATCCCTGTCCAGAGCAGCGGTGGTGTCCCAACCTCACCACAACCGTGGGTGGCGTCACGGACAACATCCCCAAACCCAAACCATCCCCTTTTCACTCACGGGCGAGGAGCGCCGCTCGAGGTCCCGGATCCGGCCCACCGCTCGAGCCACCGAGCAGCAGCAGCAGCGCCAGACCCGAGCGTTGGCGAGCGCAGCGCGCCCTCCCCGCCCGCGACACTAGTATTTTGGAATCATGCCCAAACTTATTAGAACAGTTTAGCATTCCTTGTCCAATACCTTCCGCAGTTATTTTCCTCCCATCTGCAAGATAAATGGCTTCCTTCTTATTTAATTCAAGTTCAGTAAAGAAACTTTTATTACTTGTCATATGACTTGTTGCTCCTAAGTCAATAAACCAACCTGATGGAAGATTTCTTATCAGTTACTTTAAATGTGCCATTCCAATTATTTACACATGAATCAGAGAGTGTGTTTTTCACCTTTTGTGTATTCTCTTTATGGTGTAATTTCTGTTGTTCTGCTTTCCATATAGTTCAGTATTTCTTTAAATTTCCATTTTTCTTACATCTGAAACATTCTCGTCTCTTTATTATAGGGTCTCTTTGATTTTGTAGCTTAAAGAGCATGTCCATCATCTTTTTCAGTAAAATCATTTGTTTACTCTTTCCTTATTTGATATTCAGCTATGAGTAACTCTAATGTAATGTCTGTTTCAGCTCTTGTCTCTAGTGCATTTATTAAAGCAGTGTATGAATCCGGTAAACTGCACAATAATATTGCTGCCATATGGCTATCCTTAATACCTTCACCACTTGATCTCAGCTGTGATATTACTTCCATCATAGAGAATATATACTTCTGCATGTCATTGTCTACACTCAGTCTCATGCTGTAAAACTGTCTTAGCAGAAATAACTTGTGATTTAAGCTGGATCTTTCATGTAGCTTTCTTAATGCTTCCCACATTCTCTGTACTGTATCCTAATTCCTTATGTGGATTAATTAAGAATCTTCCACTAATAGACTGATAGTAGCTCTTGCTTGTCTATTTTTCTTATCCCATGTCTGATTATTATCATTTATATATAAGAATAAGGCTGCACATCAAACTTAGATAATGGTATAATGCCTCAAGCATATGGAAAAATATTGGAATATACAATGAAAAATTCATTGCAGGTATGCAATTCATTATTCACATGTTCAAATTAGCAAGTAGCATTTTTCATTGTATATTCCAATATTTTTCCATATGCTTGAGGCATTATACCATTATCTAAGTTTGATGTGCAGCCTTATTCTTATATATAGTATGTATTTTTGGCTTGCACTCATATATATATATTAGTGCTCACTTCAGTTATCCTATTCAGTTATATGTAGTTTTTTTCTGAATGTGAACACAGCTCCGCCCCTTTCGGCCATGTTTTTTCCATCTCCTATATAAGAAAGTCCTTAGTTACCCCTCTCCACCCATAGCAGTTTTTAATTGCAATGAGATGACACACAGTTAGGGTCACAGAGCTAGGGACCCCAATATAGAGATATGCCTTGACGAGGCCTTGGGGCTCAGTTACATTGATCAATGCGATTGCTAAATATCTCCTTTTTCCTAATATTCATGGCAGGTATGCAATTCATTATTCACATGTTCAAATTAGCAAGTAGCATTTTTCATTGTATATTCCAATATTTTTCCATATGCTTGAGGCATTATACCATTATCTAAGTTTGATGTGCAGCCTTATTCTTATATATAGTATGTATTTTTGGCTTGCACTCATATATATATATATATTAGTGCTCACTTCAGTTATCCTATTCAGTTATATGTAGTTTTTTTCTGAATGTGAACACAGCTCCGCCCCTTTCGGCCATGTTTTTTCCATCTCCTATATAAGAAAGTCCTTAGTTACCCCTCTCCACCCATAGCAGTTTTTAATTGCAATGAGATGACACACAGGGTCACAGAGCTAGGGACCCCAATATAGAGATATGCCTTGACGAGGCCTTGGGGCTCAGTTACATTGATCAATGCGATTGCTAAATATCTCCTTTTTCCTAATATTCATGGCAGGTATGCAATTCATTATTCACATGTTCAAATTAGCAAGTAGCATTTTTCATTGTATATTCCAATATTTTTCCATATGCTTGAGGCATTATACCATTATCTAAGTTTGATGTGCAGCCTTATTCTTATATATAGTATGTATTTTTGGCTTGCACTCATATATATATATATATATTAGTGCTCACTTCAGTTATCCTATTCAGTTATATGTAGTTTTTTTCTGAATGTGAACACAGCTCCGCCCCTTTCGGCCATGTTTTTTCCATCTCCTATATAAGAAAGTCCTTAGTTACCCCTCTCCACCCATAGCAGTTTTTAATTGCAATGAGATGACACACAGTTAGGGTCACAGAGCTAGGGACCCCAATATAGAGATATGCCTTGACGAGGCCTTGGGGCTCAGTTACATTGATCAATGCGATTGCTAAATATCTCCTTTTTCCTAATATTCATGGCAGGTATGCAATTCATTATTCACATGTTCAAATTAGCAAGTAGCATTTTTCATTGTATATTCCAATATTTTTCCATATGCTTGAGGCATTATACCATTATCTAAGTTTGATGTGCAGCCTTATTCTTATATATAGTATGTATTTTTGGCTTGCACTCATATATATATATATATTAGTGCTCACTTCAGTTATCCTATTCAGTTATATGTAGTTTTTTTCTGAATGTGAACACAGCTCCGCCCCTTTCGGCCATGTTTTTTCCATCTCCTATATAAGAAAGTCCTTAGTTACCCCTCTCCACCCATAGCAGTTTTTAATTGCAATGAGATGACACACAGTTAGGGTCACAGAGCTAGGGACCCCAATATAGAGATATGCCTTGACGAGGCCTTGGGGCTCAGTTACATTGATCAATGCGATTGCTAAATATCTCCTTTTTCCTAATATTCATGGCAGGTATGCAATTCATTATTCACATGTTCAAATTAGCAAGTAGCATTTTTCATTGTATATTCCAATATTTTTCCATATGCTTGAGGCATTATACCATTATCTAAGTTTGATGTGCAGCCTTATTCTTATATATAGTATGTATTTTTGGCTTGCACTCATATATATATATATATATATTAGTGCTCACTTCAGTTATCCTATTCAGTTATATGATTATTATCATTGGCTCTATCTGTAGTGATTACTTCCCATAAATCATCTTTTGACAATAACATCTCCACTTTGAATTTCTATAACTGATAGTTCTCATTATTCAGCTTAGCTACTGTGAGTTTTAGCTCTATGCTATTCATTATCTTTAACTTGTCTTACTTGTTTGGAGAGAATTGTTCTGAAGAATTCTTCTGCATTCACCAGGGTCTTGCTGAGCTTTCTAGTGTCCTGGATGTCTGGGATCTTGGGTGTCTGGGATATTTGGGTGCCTGGTATCCTGGGATCTTGGTGTGCCTGGGATTGTTTGGGTGCCTCGGAATCTTTGGTGTCTTGGCCCATAACCTGTTGCACAGCACAGTGTATAGCTTCCCAGATGTAGAAGAAAGTTCACAGAGCAGATTACATGGGATAACAAGCTCTTTACTTCTTAGAGCATGAGGTAAAAATATGCACAGTCATACAGCATTGCATCAGGAAGAGAAACCAAAACCAGGAGGAAAAACAAAAGACTTTTTACAATACAGTGAGTAAGGAAACTTTATACAACATCACCATCTAATGTTAGATCAGCATAAAGTCCTCCTTCATACATACAAAGAAGTCTTCATCTGTTGCATATACCAACATACAGCAGTTCTCCCACCATTTCCACCTCCTCTTCTTAGATTGCCAACTCTAAATTAATAGAGCCAGAGAAAGGCAGAGATGGAAAGCAAACAGGTGGGAAGGTGCATTATTATTATTATTATTATTATTATTATTATTATTTATTATTATTAATCATAATAATAATAATGCACCTTCCCACCTGTTTGCTTTCCATCTCTGCCTTTCAGGTGCATCTAAATGTTTGACCCTGCCATGATGCAATCAGCACCTGTGCTTGGTTTGAACAGTCATTCTGTGCAGAGTATCTTTAAATGCACCTTCCCACCTACTTGTTTTCCTTCTATTTCCACACCCAGTCTTTTTTGATTGACAGCTCTAGCTTTATAAAAGAAACATGCAGAAGCTGCCATGTGTGATCATTTCAATATACATCATTATTATCGGATTGTCCCAACTTATGGTATTACATTACAGACTCCCCAAAGTCCTTACTCGTCACCATTCATATGAGTGAATAATAGATTTTTGGTTCACTTGTCAAGCAGCCTTGTTTGTGTCTCAGGAGTTTGGGGAGGCAGGCAGTAAGATACTTTTTGGATTTCAGCAGCTACTGCTGACTCAACACAAGTGCATCCAAATCTGCTTCTGATTATATATACAGTGTGTCCACCCATATCCTGTCCACCGCCAATAACTTGAGAATGGCGTCAGCTATAGGCATAGAAGTGGTGTCTAGGTATAGTAAAGTAGCCATGCGCTGGTGGAAAACAACAGAGTTATCATTTTTATCTCGAAAACGGAACGAGATAGAGAAAAAACATTGAATTAAAAAAATGTAGGACATCATCAATTCAATACAAATCGACACCTTGCATATAGAAATGCTATGATATGAAACCCATGACCCCCCCAAAACATTGAATGCTGGTCCCGCATATGGTGCTCATTTAACTTTGATGCTCAAAGCGGGCACCGTCAGCTGCAATGCACATCTGGACTCTGGACAGCATACTGTATCTTGCTGCACAATGTGCAATATGGTAGGTGACACGTTTGCACAAGCATCTGTAATACGTCATCGTAGGTCTTGCAAAGATGGTGGAGGGGTCACATACACCTGATGTTTGATGTGACCTCACAGAAAAAAGTCCAATGGGGTCAGGTCAGGTGAGCGTGGAGGCCACTCCATGCAGCCACTATACCCAGTGACTTGTAGGAAGGTCTCCATAAAGTATCGTTTCAGGTCCACAGCCTTGTGAGTGTTACACGTTCTAATGATAGCATTTCTGTATGCAAGATGTCGATTCGTATTGAATTGATGATGTCCTACAACTTTGTAATTCACTTTTTTTCTCTATCTCGTTCCGTTTTCAAGATAAAAATGCTAACTCCGTTGTTTTCCACCAGGTGGTGCTATAGGTGGTTTCATTGCGTAGCGCATGGCTACTTTACTATACCTAGACATCACTTCTATGCCTATAGCGGCCACCGTTCTCAAGTTAATGGCAGCAGACAGGATATGGGTGGACACACTGTATAACCTCTAGATCCCAGGAAGACCCTTTTTCCCCAATGACTATGTTCAATAGAAAAACTTTCAAATTATGGTACCTTTGGCCGTTTTCATCAATTTTTGACCCATCTACTACCACATACAGTATAATAAAGATGTAAGGATAATAAATTTAATCTGAAATGTATGTCACTAGAGTTAGAGATTGTTTGTTGAGATTATTTTTAGTAAAAGGATATCACATTGTATTCAATATAGTATTATAGGGAAAAAATATGAGTTTTACAAAGTACACACCCAATAGGACTTTATAATTTAGAAGTAGTGTAATACTATGCACACTTTATAGGGCCAAAGAAACCAGCATAACCAGCATGCCCGTCATCACCACAGCAGACGGTGATTAACTGAACAGATCACGTCAGTCAGTACTGCTGGCCTGAATGCATTAGAATGCATCAGTGAGAAATGTAACAATGAAATACTTTTATTGTTATGTTTTTGCATTCTTTACTGTAGTCAGACAATTCCTCCAAAGCTTAACTAGTAGAGTTGAGCGGATCGGCTATAATCCGTGTCCGGCGGATCCGGATCGGGTTGCCGCCAAAGTCCGGATCCGATCCGGAATCCGCGGCCATGTAAATCAATGGGGAGCTGGATCCGGGTCCACTCAACCCTATTAACTAGTCCTGTATGTGGAGTATAAGAATTACAGTAGCTGTCATGTATGTACTTGAGTAATAACAGTATCACTAACCAGTCATCCAATATAACCTCAGCACCGAATGAGACAAATAGAGTTCACGAATGCTGCAAAAAGGGAATAATTTTATTCCGAATCGGCACCATAGAGAATATCCAAAGTCGACTTTTCCACCTGTTCAAGGTCTTTGTCAAGGATATATGTGCACAGGGAGCCAGGCTATGACAATGTCCAAAAGCGTTCAAGGGGGTGCTGTATGGGGGTATGGCAGCGCCGGCGCTCCATACATATGGTGGATCCTCTGCAGCTCATGCTGCCATACCCCCATCCAGCACACTCCCCCGAACGCTTTTTGACATTGTCATAGCCTGGCTCCCTGTGCACAGATATCCTTGACAAAGACCTTGAACAGGTGGAAAAGTTGACTTTTGGATATTCTCTGTGGTGCCGATTCGGAATAAAATGATTAACTTTTTGCAGCATTTATGAACTCTATTTGTCTCATTTGGTGTTTTACGTATGCAAACCACTCGAGCAAGCATCGCTGTGGTTGGGTACGCTTGATGCTCAGCACAGTGCAGAGTAACTTCTTCATCCTGGCTCCACATTCACTCACAAAAAGGAATTCTGTGCCATCATTCCGCTTATCTTGTCAAATCAGACAAGGTGATTTTTTGGATTTGTTTTCTCATTTTGTCTCTCATAGTTGAGGTCTACCTATGATGTCAATTACAGGCCTCTCATCTTTTTCAGTGGGAGAACGTGCACAATTGGTGGCTGACTAAATACTTTTTTTCCCCCATTGTATATCATATTGTAATACCTGGTTGGAGACAAATTACCAATATTGAAACCATTTCTTTAGCTGAATAACCAACCCCCTCTTTTTTACTTACTCTTCCCCCCTTTCTTATAAGTCTCTACGTTTAGTTTAGCTTTGATCACACAGGTATATTTTTGGTGCATGTGCTATCTGTGTGTAGATATGATCTCACTCAGACCAGTGACACCTTTCTGCTAGGGATTTGTCACCACATCGCTCGTCCCCTCTGACACACCACCACCCATTACACCACCACTGCTGTTTTACACTGGGTGATACTTTGCAGCTGTTTCTTTTAACCATACACTTAATCATTAGTTTCTTAAATGTGTTTGTGGTATGTGTTGGTGTGGTGCCCCTGAGGTTTCAGTCGCCACAGAGTATTGCACCTAATTTGACCTGGATCCTGAGGAGGTCGTTACCACTTTCACCACTTACACACAACTAAGTTGCCCTCCCCAATGGGGACTGGGCTAGGGTAGGGTCAAACATGGCGGGCATCCACCCACTAGTGACAGGAACCCGAGGAGGGGCAGCGACTTAGGGGGGAGTTAGGAGCCAACACAACAGTTTAGAGAGTTCTCCAGCAGGAGAGGAAAGGAGCAGACAGGTCTCACTGGTGCTCCGGTGAGACAGAGGAGTTCACACAGTTGCCGAAGGGAGAGGGAAACTGCTCCCTCGGAACCGGCGCCATGCAGGGTGCAGGACCCTAGGGAAGATCACACTTCAAGTTGGTTTTCCAGAATCTACCGGGACAGGGAGGTTTAACGCTTCCCTGACCACAAAGAGCCCGAAAGCACAGTACCAAGATAGGATCCGGGGCCTTGGACAGCACCAGGCCCTATTGCAGACCCATGGTATCTGCAGATAGGGACAAGAGTACAACTCGAGATGAACTGGGGTCCCCAAGTAGCTTTAAGCCACGGGGATCCAACACACAAGGTGCAAGGAGGAAGGGACTCACCGAGCACCTCACCGGACTGACCTCTGAAAGGATTCGGGTTCGACGGAGCCCATCACAGCAGGTGACCGGTATTACCCGGCCGAGCGGCACTAAAGACTGAGTAAACCGCCGGCCCGCGCCTCAGCGCCAAACGCCATCACTACTCCTGTCTTCTTACTCCCCGGGGCCCACTCCACCTGTGGGGAGCGATACCATCTCTAGCTGCTACTATCATCTGCCCCAGAGGACAATGCCAGTGGCGGCAACTCCCTGGCCGCATACCACAGGTGGCGTCACGACATTCATCCTACTACCAGCCTCTTTATTGGTGTACACCTCGTGACACGAAGCCGAGCAGGCCACCGCAATATCCCAGATCATCATACCAGCCCGGTAACGAGTAATTCAGGTACGAGACACTGTTTGCCTGATACCCCTGCCCCCTGGGTGCTATCTTGGCACTTTATCCAAACCACGTATCACTGACCTTTTTTTAAGTATCAATGTATGTTCTGTGACTTGGATTGTAGTTGTTTATATTTATGGCATGAAATTTCTAATGGAGCTGTGTATATATATATATATATATATATATATATATATACAGTCATATGAAAAAGTTTGGGCACCCCTATTAATGTTAACCTTTTTTCTTTATAACAATTTGGGTTTTTGCAACAGCTATTTCAGTTTCATATATCTAATAACTGATGGACTGAGTAATATTTCTGGATTGAAATGAGGTTTATTGTACTAACAGAAAATGTGCAATCCGCATTTAAACAAAATTTGACCGGTGCAAAAGTATGGGCACCTCAACATAAAACTGACATTAATATTTTGTAGATCCTCCTTTTGCAAAAATAACAGCCTCTAGTCGCTTCCTGTAGCTTTTAATGAGTTCCTGGATCCTGGATGAAGGTATATTTGACCATTCCTGTTTACAAAACAATTCCAGTTCAGTTCAGTTTGATGGTCGCTGCGCATGGACAGCCGCTTCAAATCATCCCACAGATTTTCAATGATAGGGGACTGGGGACTGTGATGGCCATTCCAGAACATTGTAATTGTTCCTCTGCATGAATGCCTGAGTAGATTTGGAGCGGTGTTTTGGATCATTGTCTTGCTGAAATATCCATCCCCTGCGTAACTTCAACTTCGTCACTGATTCTTGCACATTATTGTCAAGAATCTGCTGATACTGAGTTGAATCCATGCGACCCTCAACTTTAACAAGATTCCATGTGCCGGCATTGGCCATACAGCCCCAAAGCATGATGGAACCTCCACCAAATTTTACTCTGGGTAGCAAGTGCTTTTCTTTGAATGCCTTGTTTTTTTGCCTCCATGCATAACGCCTTTTTGTATGACCAAACAGCTCAATCTTTGTTTCATCAGTCCACAGGACCTTCTTCCAAAGTGTAACTGGCTTGTCCAAATGTGCTTCTGCATACCTTAGGTGACTCTGTTTGTGGATGGCTTCTTTCGCATCACTCTCCCATAAAGCTTCTCCTTGTGCAAAGTGCGCTGTGTTGTTGACCGATGCACATTGACACCATCTGCAGCAAGATGAGGCTGCAGGTCTTTGGAGGTGGTCTGTGGATTGTCCTTGACTGTTCTCACCATTCTTCTTTTCTGCCTTTCTGATATTTTTCTTGGCCTGCCACTTCTGGGCTTAACAAGAACTGTACCTGTGTTCTTCCATTTCCTTACTATGTTCCTCACAGTGGAAACGGACAGTTTAAATCTCTGAGACAACTTTTTGTATCCTTCCCCTGAACAACTATGTTGAATAATCTTTGTTTTCAGATCATTTGAGAGTTGTTTTGAGGAGCCCATGATGATACTCTTCATAGGAGATTCAAATAGGAGAACAACTTGCAAGTGGCCACCTTAAATACCTTTTCTCATGATTGGATACACCTGCCTATGAAGTTCAAAGCTCAATGAAGTTACAAAACCAATTTCCAATTTAGTGCTTTAGTAAGTCAGTAAAAAGTAGTTATGAGTGTTCAAATCAAGAAATTGATAAGGGCGCCCATACTTTTGCATCAGTCAAACTTTGTTTAAATGCGGATTGCACATTTTCTGTTAGTACAATAAACCTCATTTCAATCCAGAAATATTACTCAGTCCCATCAGTTATTTGATATTATAAAGAAAAAAGGTTAACATTAATAGGGGTGCCCAAACTTTTTCATATGACATACATATATATATATATATATTTACCGTATTTTTCGGACCATAAGACGCACTTTTTTTCCCCCAAATGTTGGGGGAAAGTTGGGGGTGCGTCTTATGGTCTGACTATAGGGCTGCGGCTGGGAATGAGGGTGCTGCGGGTCATCGGGGGCACGAGCAGGCAGCAGCAGCGCCTGCCGTGACCACGTGGGCCCGCTCATTACATATGCACGCCCATCCTCCCGCCCATCTCTCAGCGCTGAAGCCGGCACTGACAGGTGGGCGGGAGGACGAGCGGGGACGCGCGCATAGCAAAGAGCCGGCCGCATGATCACCCCTGGCAATTACAGCCTGGAGTGATCATGTTCGGCTGTATTCACTGCCCCCCGCGCGTCATTACCAGCGGGGGGTGCAGTGAATCAGTACACTCACTCGTCCCCGTGTGTGGAGCCGCCCCCCTGCTGCACGCGATGTCTTCCTGTCTGTGCCGGTCAGCTGATCTGTGCTGAGCCGGTCAGCTGATCTGTGCTGAGCCGGTCAGCTGATCGGCACAGACAGGAAGACATCGCGTGCTGCAGGGGAACGGCTCCACACACACAGATCAGCGTGCCAGACAGGAAGATATGATCGGTGCTGCAGGGAGTGAGGAAAAGGTGAGTATAAACGTTTATTTTTTTCTCTGTGCTATAGGATACAGGCCATATACCAGGATGGTATATGAGCACGATGGGGGCATATAGCAGGATGGAAGTATATGAGCAGGAGGGATGGGGGGGGTATGTGAACAGGCTGGATGGGGGGGGGTATGTGAACAGGCTGGATGGGGGGGGGTATGTGAACAGGCTGGATGGGGGGGGGGTATGTGAACAGGCTGGATGGGGGGGGGGTATGTGAACAGGCTGGATGGGGGGGGGGGTATGTGAACAGGCTGGATGGGGGGGGTATGTGAACAGGCTGGATGGGGGGGTATGTGAACAGGCTGGATGGGGGGGTATGTGAACAGGCTGGATGGGGGGGTATGTGAACAGGCTGGATGGGGGGGTATGTGAACAGGCTGGATGGGGGGGTATGTGAACAGGCTGGATGGGGGGGTATGTGAACAGGCTGGATGGGGGGGTATGTGAACAGGCTGGATGGGGGGGTATGTGAACAGGCTGGATGGGGGGGTATGTGAACAGGCTGGATGGGGGGGGGGTATGTGAACAGGCTGGATGGGGGGGGGTATGTGAACAGGCTGGATGGGGGGGGGGTATGTGAACAGGCTGGATGGGGGGGGGGGTATGTGAACAGGCTGGATGGGGGGGGGTATGTGAACAGGCTGGATGGGGGGGGGGTATGTGAACAGGCTGGATGGGGGGGGGGTATGTGAACAGGCTGGATGGGGGGGGGTATGTGAACAGGCTGGATGGGGGGGGGTATGTGAACAGGCTGGATGGGGGGGGTATGTGAACAGGCTGGATGGGGGGGGTATGTGAACAGGCTGGATGGGGGGGGGTATGTGAACAGGCTGGATGGGGGGGGGGTATGTGAACAGGCTGGATGGGGGGGGGGTATGTGAACAGGCTGGATGGGGGGGGGGTATGTGAACAGGCTGGATGGGGGGGGGGTATGTGAACAGGCTGGATGGGGGGGGGTATGTGAACAGGCTGGATGGGGGGGGGGTATGTGAACAGGCTGGATGGCGGGGGGTATGTGAACAGGCTGGATGGGGGGGGGTATGTGAACAGGCTGGATGGGGGGGGGGGTATGTGAACAGGCTGGATGGGGGGGGTATGTGAACAGGCTGGATGGGGGGGGGTATGTGAACAGGCTGGATGGGGGGGTATGTGAACAGGCTGGATGGGGGGGTATGTGAACAGGCTGGATGGGGGGGTATGTGAACAGGCTGGATGGAGGGGGTATGTGAACAGGCTGGATGGGGGGGTATGTGAACAGGCTGGATGGGGGGGGTATGTGAACAGGCTGGATGGGGGGGGTATGTGAACAGGCTGGATGGGGGGGGTATGTGAACAGGCTGGATGGGGGGGGTATGTGAACAGGCTGGATGGGGGGGGTATGTGAACAGGCTGGATGGGGGGGGTATGTGAACAGGCTGGATGGGGGGGGTATGTGAACAGGCTGGATGGGGGGGGTATGTGAACAGGCTGGATGGGGGGGGGTATGTGAACAGGCTGGATGGGGGGGGGTATGTGAACAGGCTGGATGGGGGGGGGGTATGTGAACAGGCTGGATGGGGGGGGTATGTGAACAGGCTGGATGGGGGGGTATGTGAACAGGCTGGATGGGGGGGGGTATGTGAACAGGCTGGATGGGGGTTTATAGCAGGATCATATACAAGGCAGGAGGATCATTACCAGAATGGGGTACCTTAGTAGTGAATTTGGGGACATTACCCCCATAACAGTGTCAGCAGCAGATCCTCGCCCCATAACAGTGTGTCATGACCACATTTTTTGCTTAAAGTTTTATTTTCCCATTTTCCTCCTCTAAAACCAGGGTGCGTCTTATAGTCCGGTGCGTCTTATAGTCCGAAAAATACGGTATACATATATATATGTATGTATATGTAGATATATATATATATATACATATATATACATATATATATATATGTGTGTGTGTGTGTGTGTATATTTACAACTGACTTTTTTATCATTAGTGTATTTAATGTGGATTAGATTGTAGTTTACATTTATGATATGAAATTTCTAATGGAGATATATATATATATATATATATATTACAGTATGTGCAGTACAGACCAAAACTTTAGACACACCTTCTCATTCAAAGAGTTTTCTTTATTTTAATGATTCTGAAAATTGTAAATTCACATTGAAGGCATCAAAACTATGAATTAACACATGTGGATTGAAATACTTAACAAAGAAGTGTGAAACAACTGAAAATATGTCTTATATTCTAGGTTCTTCAAAGTAGCCACCTTTTGCTTTGATTACTGCTTTGCACACTCTTGGCATTCTCTTGATGAGCTTCAAGAGGTAGTCCTCGGAAATGGTTTTCACTTCACAGGTGTGCCCTGTCAGGTTTAATAAGTGGGATTTCTTGCCTTATAAGTGGAGTTGGGACCATCAGTTGTGTTGTGCAGAAGTCTGGTGGATACACAGCTGATAGTCCTACTGAATAGACTGTTAGCTGCTTTTTACTTGCCATAATACAAATTCTAAGTAAAGCAAAACGAGTGGCCATCATTACTTTAAGAAATGAAGGTCAGTCAGTCCGAAAAATTGGGAAAACTTTGAAAGTGTCCCCAAGTGCAGTGGCAAAAACCATCAAACGCTACAAAGAAACTGGCTCACATGAGGACCGCCCCAGGAAAGAAAGACCAAGGGTCACCTCTGCTGCGGAGGATAAGTTTATCCAAGTCACCAGCCTCAGAAATCGCAGGTTAATAGCAGCTCAGATTAGAAACCAGGTCAATGCCACACAGTTTTGTAAACAGGAATGGTCAAATATACCTTCATCCAGGATTCAGGAACTCATTAAAAGCTGTTATTTTTGCAAAAGGAGGATCTACAAAATATTAATGTCACTTTTATGTTGAGGTGCCCATACTTTTGCATCGGTCAAATTTTGTTTAAATGAGGATTGCATATTTTCTGTTAGTACAATAAACCTCATTTCAATCCAGAAATATTACTCAGTCCATCAGTTGTTAGATATATGAAACTGAAATAGCTGTTGCAAAAACCCAAATTGTTATAAAGAAAAAAGGTTAACATTAATAGGGGTGCCCAAACTTTTTCATATGACTGTTAGTATATATACATATATATATACACATATGTATATATATATATATATATATATATATATATAAACACACACACACACACACAAACAGTATATATATACACACACACAGTATATATATATATACACACACACACACACACATTATTTTATGTAAGCTCACAAAAAGTGCATATGAAGGCAGTAAGGGTATGCTCACACACATCGGATTTATTGCACACATTTCTACAATTCTTCCATCTAGCTCACTTGCAGGCATCCATTCACATGCTGCAGAAACCACCCATCATTATCACAGAACCATGAGAGATGACAAGTTGTTAAACAGAATTTCTAGTTTATTCTTGAAAGGGAGATAAAAAAATTCAAACATTTGAAATGCAGGAGAAAATGACAGTAGCGTACACAAGTTAAATCCGAATATTGCTTTGCAATTATACATTTAAATTATTGCTTACAAGCGCTAATAAATACACAAACAAGAATCTGTACAGAGGCGATAAAGCAACTTATTACAAAACCACCTGTAAACGGTCCCTGGGGAGATCCACAGTCGCTGCTTCATGCTCCCCGGGACTATAGAGTAGGTCAGGCCTGAAAACAGCAGGGCCCTGAGTACTCAGTTTATCTCTTTGCTTTCTCAGATGATAGAGGATGCAGGTAATTTTACTACAATATGTACATGGGTAGATAGCAGTCATGGCTCTCACTGCCATATTACTAAGTATATGGATATTCGGGCCTTTCATGTTTTGGCAGTAAATGGAACATAATGAAATATTTTGTACTTCAGCAGCATGAGTCAATATCGTTATGTTTAGCTATTACTCTGCTATGCCGGGCTCCTCCGGCTCATCACTCATGTACAAAGAAGAATCCCCATAGCAAAATTCTTGTGGTAAATTACATTATATACTGTATATCATAAGTCAGTCTAGGGTCGGCTACAGATGAGCTTATGTAAAATCTGTCCTTTACATGCATAAAAAAAAGTTATTTCTTCAGTCGTGTGTTAGTGTTTAATATCCATATGGCATCCGACTTATACATCAGCAATTAAAAAAAAAATTACAAGGCCAAATATAGTTTTCTGTGCAATGGATCCATTAAAAAATAGATGCCATGAGGATGTAGTCTGTATGATATTTGTATTTTTTAACACCCATTGAGTTTAATGGGCAAATACGAAAATTGGATTATAGTGCATTTTGCAGCATTCTCTGAACTACCCCATTCACTTGCATTGGTCTGTGTGTCTGAACGCACCCTTGTAGGCACAACCATTGTAAAGGTCTTTAGGGAATATATTATTTCATTTAGGCCAAGTTCACGCAAGCATAGAAAAAAAGTTCTTCTTTCAGTCTGAAAACTACCGACTGAGTATTTATTTATGTTCGATTTTCATCCCAATTGTTATCCATGTGCAATGTAAAACTTACAAGACTGAATACAATTTCCTATGTTAAGGAATTGCAATATATCCATAAAAATAAGATGCCATACGAATGATCATTGCAGAATTCGATATTTTTGTGTGCACCCATAGACTGGAATAGAGGAGCCTCATCTGACATATGAAACAAGTGCATGCTGCTAGCACAGATTCAGTCCATAAAAAAATGCCAATCTGAAAAGTCCAACTGATAACTGATCCGATTGCTGTCAGTTTCTTCACAGCACTCGGACCGAAAATATAGTCATGTGATCTTGGCCAAATGTATGGGGTCAATATATTGATTTAAGCCCCATATAAATGTACACACATTATATGCAACAGCCATGGTGAAGGGAACAATGTTGGAGATAATGAATACGGCATTGTTATAGATCAGCAATTGCACATGACTACAGTGATAAAGAGTATCCATTCTGAGAATGACTTTCCTTTGTTTCCAAGAGGCCTCACTATGCGGCTAAGAATTTGGAGTTTGTGGATAATGATAATTTCAGCTCCTATATGACCCATGACAAAACTTCATGTCCCCGTACTCTGGCAGTTCAGTGTTATCACAAGGACACCAGGCCCTGGAAACATGAAACACAATCTGGTTCTTACAGCATAGGTAATAACATGATATAGGTGCAGTGACAGGAGTGCGGGCATAGGCACATGGATGTGTATAGAGCGAGTTGTATTGCAGAAATTGAGAAAGCGAATATTATAAGTGAAATAGTTTATATGCAATATAGTCCATGCACAGAAAGATCCTCCTGAGATCTGCTCATATACAGATCAGGATAAGTAAACTTATGTCTCAGAAACAACTATTTAATACTGTTTATTAGCATCACAGATAAAAGGATAGGTGCTCCGACTACGTATACAATTGACCCAAGTCAGAACAGTCATATTGATGAAGCGCCACAAGATGGCGCCCTGAGCACTATGCTATACATGAAATGTCGCAGACGAAACCGGCATTCACTATGCGCTCTGCTAACCGGACACATTTATTGGAGGCGGGAGGGGGGGGCTTTATGGTATAATTCAATACTTCACACAATCTGTCAGACATGAATGTAAAGTATTCTCTAAATTATCTCCGGTGTTAGGAGGCTACTTTAGAGTCAAAGCTGCTTTAAATTCCAGATTTACAGATATCCGGCTAACATGCAAAAACAAAACATGGGCAGATTTAATGTGGAGTTATTGGTCTATATACATGTAACAGCTGTATTCTCCACCCATGTAAAGAAATGTCATTGCATTCATGGCATTACGCACGGTATTTATCATTCTTTCTGGTGATGAGACATGAGGCCGTGTGGTAGCAGGGAGGTTCCCTTTCTAGAAGCTGCACATTGTGACTTTACTGTGATCTGAATGATTATTAAGAGAAGTAACAGCTATTTGGTGGCTTATTGGTGCAATCCCACATGCTGAATCCCAGGCGCTGAGCCGTGCGGGCAATTATGGTGCTGCAAAACCATGCAGTTTTCCTGCAGACTAGTCAGTAACGTTAAGGGCCCTTCAGTAAGCAATTGTCACCACAATTCGGGCATAAAACGGCTTCAAATGTCACCAAATTTTTGTGCAAGAATGATTCATCTTTAGCCATTTTTCCCCAGTCTTGGCCATCTCCACTAACTGCGGATCAGGAGAGGATATGGCCAAGCAAATTCATCATAACTTACACCACAAATTGGGGTAAATTATAGCAAACATATACCCTTGCCTGATTTAAACTTCTGGTAATGGTGCACAATACAGTTGAAAGATGTGTTACTTCACTATAGACGCATCTGCTAATGAATTTAGTGAACCCTTATCCAGTGCTCCATTCATTAAGGTGGCAGTCTTAAGGGCCATTTACACGCTGCGAAATCGCTAACGATATATCGTCGGGCTCACGGTGTTTGTGACGCACATCCGGAGTCGTTAGCGACATCGCAGCGTGTGACACCTATGAGCGACCTTAAACGATCGCAAAAGAGTTAAAAATCGTTGGTCTGTAACACGTCGTTCATTTACCAAAAATCGTTGTCTTGTCATTAGTGAGGTTGTACGTCATTCCTGCGGCATCACACATCACTACGTGTGACAACGCAGGAACGACGAACATCTCCTTACCTGCCGTCCACCAGCAATGAGGAAGGAAGGAGTGGGCGGCATGTTCCGGCCGCTCATCTCCTCCCCTCCTCTGCTATTGGGCGGCCGCTTAGTGACGCCGCAGTGACGCCGAACGCACCTCCCCCTTGAAGGAGGGATTGTTCGGCGGTCACATCGACGTCGCTGAAAAGGTATGGGCGTGTGACGCTGCCGTAGCGATAATGTTCGCTACGGCAGCGATCACCAAATGTTGCACGAACGATGGGGGCGGGTGCTATTGCGCACTACATTGCTAGCTTTTGCTGGCGATGTCGCAGCGTGTAAAGCACCCTTTAGGCTACGCTCTCCCAATGAGTATTTGGTGAGTTTTTGATGCTGCAGATTTTCTGAAGCATTTCTGCACCTATTAGCTAAATGAAGTTACTTGCATTTGTATCACATGAGACGCTGCTCTTTTTGGCATGCCCTGTTTTTGATAATTCCTTGTATTTGGCATTGACAAAACTTCATTGATACAGTCATGTGTGGATTACATGTGTTTCTATTGCATTTCTGCACATGCATGCTTTACTGCAGATTTTCCACATTTAATATAAATCTATGGGAAATTTCTGCACATAAAACCCAATGTACCCGCAAGAGAAATTGACATTGCCGTTTCAAACACTGCAGGTCAGGTTTGTAGCATAAAAAAAGCAGAGTGGACGTGAGATTTCTATAAATCCATCCACTTTACTGGAACTCTATGATGGTGGATTTTTTTGCGCAGCCAAAAGATGCAGCATCAAAAACTCATTGTGGGAACCTAACATTATGGAATCTGGCCCCATAAGACATTCTTCTACTGAAGTTGGTCGAATGATCAACTGATCTCCCAGTGCAGCTAAAGAAACCTCTGTAGGTGATCAACTCTCCTTGGCTATACACCATGTTGGCAATTTTGAATAAAATGTCAACAATTCAAATAAATGGCCACCATATAATTACCAGAGTGAATAATATCACATGCCTGCCTCAGAGGGGGTTTCATCACTTGGAGCCCCATCTGTATGAAGAAATTAAAAAAACACTTTCAGGATGTGACTTTGGTTTACCCCTCCCCCCTTCCCAAAAAATACAACTCTACCTGCTTAAAGGGTATTTCTCGTACTTTTCTTTGGGATTCGACTCCCCCTCCACCCTCACTGATAAGCCGATTAGTAGTGCGCACCCCTCCCGCAATTATCTTGTCCCCTCCAGTGTTTATCAGGCAAAGCTCCACATTTTAGAGTGACTGCCCCAGTACTGCCGCTCTCTGCTGCCCGGCCTATTCAGTAATGGCCCCTTCAATCTTCCTTTTGTTGGGGTCCAGGAAGTTAGATCTCCACCAATTTAATGTTGATGGTCTATGTAAGGGATAGTCCATCAAGTAAAGTCCTGGAAAACCAGTTTCAATAACAAGCTATAACATTATATCCAGAACTAATGGCCCTAATAAAGCTATTTCTTGTTTTAGTCATTGACTCTGCAGTAAAAATTAAGAATTACTGTACAGGGAGAGAAATTACTATGATGACTGTGTCCTTGTGAAAAGTGAAATCTGTCCACATATAATGAGAGATGCGTATGACCTTATGGTCGGCCAGTGTTCAGTCGGGTTCTGTATCGGAGGTCCATTATGGAACAATGACTGCGGTCATGGATTACACTGGGTCTGGACTCGCTATAGTAACTAAATGTATGTGACGCAATAGAAGCAGATGTTAAGCTCATAGTTCTGGGTCACCCCCTCCCCAAAATAGACGTTCTCTGTTATCCTATGTACAATTAATACAGCTCAGCCACATAAAAATAGAGCTTCATAAATAGCTGCAGGCGGAATAACTCAGTAGGAAAATGCTGTTCTCTCGCTATTAATATTTAGAAACTCAATTCAGCTTGTTTTATTTCATGCTCAGTAAATCATGAAATAGGCTATTTCTGCATTTTTTATTTTTTTTTAAAAGAATATCAAGTCAGCCTCAGGAGCAGCCACAATCCGCACAGTGACACATCCCATCCCCCACTGATCACTGCTGCAATCCTGGCACTAAATGATGAATGACATATTAATATGGTTCCTTTTTTTTGTAAAGTTAGGATCAGGTCACATTAACTATTGGATATAAAACATGAAGATTTGGGAAGCCTCACTATATACAGATTTGGGAAGCCTCACTTTACACAGACTTTAGGATCTCACACTGACTGGAGGAAATTTTTTTTCCGGATGATTAGAAATGTATTTTGCATTTTGGTAAAGACTGAAATCTTGCCAGGACCTGCACTGTCCGGAGTCATCAAACTGGCAGTAAGTAATGAGAAAATAAAATGCTGCATACAGCCGAGCCGTTACAGGACATATAGGAAAATGCAGAATTAAACAGGGCAAACCCAGGTCCCGTTACTTCCATCCACGATGCTATTAGTGACCGGCCATGAAAAACAGTTGTCCTGATTTCATCGCTGCCCTCCATTTCACCTCTACCCCTGCAGCTATTAAGTATATTAATAAATGCAGCCTGATGAGCTGTTGCCAGCTAATGTAATCACGCTGCCTGCCATGTCATCTCCCCATCTCCGGCATGTTACACTCTATTCTCTTGCAATCCATGAAAAGTGCTGATTTGTTTGGCCACTGATGAGGCATAATGAAGGACACTCTCCATTTTGTATATGTTCTGCAGGACATACATGAGGACATCTAGCTGAAAAACTAGTGGGGAGCATTATGAGAAGCTGTGCGTGCATGGATGATGACGCCCTAGTACCAGTTCACCAGCTGTAAATACATGGTTGCAACCTCCTAAAAGAAACTGATGTGTTGTGTGTTCTCGGTTAACGTGGAAACAAAGAAAACAGAATTTTCAGATGCGTCCTCTTATTCTTGGGAAGATGTGAAGGCTGCTCCATCTCTTCCATGCTCGTATGGGTTTCTGTCCACTACTGATAAAACTCAGTAAAAATATTTTCCTTGTAAAGCTACATGCTTGGCATCAGCGGTCATTCAGTCCGGGCTGGGTATGTGTCTACACCCGCGGCTCTATCCTGTGCGATAGATCAAAGAGAGTCTGCTGGTTGTCAATCACGAGCAAGTGATTTGTATAAAACTTTGCCTCCTGGTGCTCTTTATGGGGAAGGTCGTTGGCTGTAAGAGAACAGTAAAAGAAAAAATATTAAATACAACATACAACTTATAGTAAAAGAAAAACAAATTATATTTTTATAGTGATAATCTGAGAGAGTAAAAAAAAAACACTCTAGTGAGGTGCACTTGAAATACATGCAATTATCATAAGAGCCTCCTGCACAGAAGCCTCGATGGTATAATGACCGTGTAAAAATGTGGTCATCACATATGTGAATTAATAGGAGACCATCACAACACTTACACAAAGAGGAAATCTCCAATTAAAGCCTTAGGCGGGCTTTGCACACTACGACATCGCAGGCCGATGCTGCGATGCCGAGTGCGATAGTGCCCGCCCCCGTCGCAGCAGCGATATGTGGTGATAGCTGGCGTAGCGAAAGTTATCGCTACGCCAGCTTCACACACACACTCACCTGCCGTGCGACGTCCCTGTGGCCGGCGACCCGCCTCCTTGTTAAGGGGGCGGGTCGTGCGGCGTCACTGCGACGTCACACGGCAGGCGGCCAATCAGAGCGGAGGGGCGGAGATGAGCAGGATGTAAACATCCTGCCCACCTCCTTCCTTCCGCATATCCTACGGAAGCCGCAGTGAGGCCGGTAGGAGACGTTCCTCGCTCCTGCGACTTCACACACAGCGATGTGTGCTGCCGCAGGAGCGAGGAACAACATCGGACCGTCGCGTCAGCGTAATCATGGATTACGCCGACGCTGCACCGATGATACGATTACGACGCTTTTGCGCTCGTTAATCGTATCATCCAGCCTTTACACACTGCGATGTCGCATGCGATGCCGGAAGTGCGTCATTTTCAATTTGACCCCACCGACATCGCACCTGCGATGTCGCAGTGTGCAAAGTGCCCCTAAGGGGTCTGCTGATTTACTGAGTGCCATTACCCTTTCAGGAAACAGATGCAGTTTTCACGCTATGGACGCCTGTTCAATATAGGCAAAATGACGTCAAACGACTGGGAAATGAGAAAGTCCCCTCATTTCGAGTCAACATTTTTCTTTTTCTGGTAGTCTTAGTACAATACTATGAAGGTTTCTCATCTACATTATCACTGATGTTATTTAGCCACTGAAAGGAAATGTGATTTTCTGTTGGCCTGGAACGGCTCAGATACCCCCACAGTCTCTGTCTTCAGGGGGAAGGTGGTTTTAGGAATTTAGCAATTTACAGCATGACTGGCATCCTGCTAAAATGCATTCAGCTCTTTAATTACTTTTTGTTTTTAAAAGAGGATCAACTAAATAAAATATCTGAAAGAGGATTGCTGAAGGGTGATTACTGGCTTTTGGGACTTTAGTGGAGAATAAACGGCTTCTCCTCTGCTGGCATGTAAAGGATAGGAGCTCTGCACATTCAGCCCACACTGTTTCCATCTCGCTGGTTTCTGTGTACTGTTCTGCACATAATCAAACACATAATATGCATCAGGCCTGGAGGTCATTTGCCTTCTTCGTTAGGGCTGCCTGTCTGGATAAGTGTTTTTAACACTTTTTCCAGATAACCACAGTGGTTAAAGATTGTGAGCATCCCTCGGGTACTGAAATAGTCAACAAGGTCTTAGGAGAAGCTGGCAAATTAGTCTAATGTCCTCATAAAATTCACGTTGGTGATATTACGCCTGCAGGGCTGCTATTTTCACTTGTTGTCCTTTAGTATGTATCGCTCTACGTACAATGTCCCTGAAGCCAGAGATCTGTGATGTCCTACTTTAGAGAATAGAAAGGATTTCAGTATTTTTTGTGCTATAGTTTATACTAAACCTAATATCACAATAAAGATGGTTTCACCAAGAGGGGAAGGTCTATTTAGTATTACTACCGTACTTGAGCAGTCACTGCTATATCTAGAATTTAAATTACGGTACATAAAAAGGGGAGCTTTATAGATATTGTCTCCTAATGAGCAGAGAGGATCCATCAGGATCATTGGTAGCATACCCATGCACTGCACTGGTGGGCAGCAGGTTGGCACCATGATTAGCATATTTGTCTGGATTTCCTCACACTCACAGACATATTAATAGGAGATTTTCAAGGCCTACTGGCGACAGTCCCCTGGGAATTTAAGCATGAAAATGGTCTCCTCAGAGAAGAGGGGGACAGGAACTTCTGTGCCACCAATCAGAAGTGGCAATCTTAACCCAGGGCTATTGAAGTTTTTCCTTCCCTTTATTCCAAGAGCTATAACTTTTAAATTTTTCATCCACATAACCATATGAGGGCTTGTTTTATCTTTGAGTGACACGACTCATTTTATCATGTGATGCAGAGGAAAGCATCAATGCAAAAAAGTGCAATTCCACAATTGCTTTTTTTTGTTTTAATTTACCATGTTCACTATATGGTAAAACTGACCTGTCAATAATAGTCTTAAGGTCAGTACAATTACGTAGATAACAAATATGCATAGTTTGTTTTTTTATTTTAAGTGGAGAAAAAAAGTGAAAATTTTGCATGTGTCAGCATTTCCGAGACCCATAAAAGCATTCAATTTTCGCTATATGGAGCTGTGCGAGGGCTTATTTTTTTGTACCCTGAGCTGACATTTTTACTGATACCATTTTGGGGTAGGCATTTTATTCCAATATTACAACGGCCAAAAGAATATAATTCTGGAGTTTCAATTTTTTTCTCGTTATGCTGTGTACTGATGGGATTAATTTATTAGACGTTTTAATAGATTAGACTTTTACAAACACAGAGATATTAAATTTATGGGGAGGGGGGTTATTTATTTTTTTAACGGTTTTATTTTTAATGGGGAAAAAAGGGGGGGTGGATTTGAATGTGTTAGATTTGCAAAAAAATATATTTTTAATTTTTACTATATTTAGGGGACTTGAAACTGTGATGGTCTGATATTTGTGCTGTACATAGCAATGAAAATCACAATCTACTATCAACGCCAGATAAATGCTGGCTTTCACAGGAGTATCACAAGGACAGGCATGGGTGTCTTCAGCAGACCCTCAGCTGTCATGGCATCCCAATTTGTAGATCTGAATTCTCTGTCAGGGTCTGAACCTTCACTTCTCATGCAGGTCTTGGTGGAAAGATACCTGGGCAACTGTCATCTGCAGTAACAGTTTATTTGGTTTTCATTCCCGCCCCAGGGACAGCTTTAGGATATTCCATGGTTCTGTGTCCCTCAATGAGATGAATGAGAAAAGTAGATTTTGGTGCTCACTGTAAAATCTGCTTCTAGTAGTCTTCATTGGGGACACAGCTCCCACCTTTGGTTGCCTGTTGGGCGTGCATTTACTTTGTTTTTTTTTCTCAGAGTGTAATAATATTATCTTTTTCCTGTTTTAATTCTTTTGGCTTCTCCCACTGCTTTCTCACTAAACTGAGGAGGCCTGATGCTAGCGGCCGAGATATAGTCTGCTGGGGAGGAGCCAATCTTTAATTTTGTGTAATACCACTGTCAGCCTCCAGGTGGGAGCAGACTATCCCCATGGTTCTGTGTCGCCCAATGAAGACTATGAGAAACAGATTTTACGGTAAGTACCAAAATCTACATACTTTATTTTTCGGGGGTTTATAAAGACGCACCAGATTATAAGACGCACCCCAAATTTAGGGGGGAAAAGAGGAAAAAAAATAAAAAGGGGGTCTGTCTTACCGGGTGGGGGGCGGCGGCAGCGATGGTAGAGCGGGGTTACAGGATTCAGGGGTTGGCACGTGTGCAGATGAAGCTCTCGGCTCCATGACAAGCCAAGATCTCATGTGCGCACACACCACCTCCGGGTTCCATCTTACTTAAGTCCGCAGCTGGGAGATGAATGGGCTGGAGGCCACACGTACACAGATGAGATCTTCAGCCGAGAGCTCCATCTGTGCATACACCGACTCCAGGCGCCATTATTTGAAGCCCTCACTGACAACATTTTAAGGATGACCCCTGCCTCACCACCCGTAGCACATCAGCGCCTGCAGCACAGGAGACCCCGCTGCACAGCACTTGCAGCCACAGCACAGCGCCCGCAGTATCCCCCTGCCTCTTGTTACCCCTCTCCACCACCTCCTGGTAAGCTATATTCAGATTATTAGACACATCCCTTATTTTCCTCCCAAATGTTTGGGAGGAGAAGTGCATCTTACAATCCAAAAAATACGGCATATTACAGTATGGAATTAACTGTGGTTTCATTAACTAAATTAGATTTAAGGTTTTCTGGTTTCTTATCATAACAAAGTCATTCCAGAACATAATGTAAGTGGACATGTACAGGAATTTTAGGAAGTCACGGTGTATATATTTATTCACTTGTACTCGTACAGCGCCATTAATTGTACAGCGCTTTACAAACATAAGCAACACGGTCCCCATTGTGACTAACAATCTAAATTCCCTATCAGTAGGTCTTTGGAGTGTGAGAGGAGGAAACCCTCGCAAACACAAGGAGAATCTACAAACTCCTTGAAGTGCTGACCACTGAGCCACCGATATACAGTAACTCAGATGGCCTTCATCCGGCTATTGCAACCTTATGGACATGTATAGGCTGAGTTCCAAATTGGAGGGTTTGTTACAGATTCTGTCAAAAATGACAAAACAAATTATGTGTAATGCCGTGCACTATCATGAAATCTACGTGTCCCAATTAAAGTCAATGCCATCAGGATTGGGTGATGTTATTTTAATTTTACTGTGCTTATGCCAGACCAGAAAAATGTAAATATAAAAGCAAATGAGGACAGAGCCTTTCCTGGAGTATATGCTAAATGTACATCATAAATGTGATCTAAACCTGGTTTTATTGAATGCAGCTTGCTTTAATAATGTATGGACACTCACCAAACTGGTTATTCCGACAATATCTGAGAGATCTCACGGTGTCGGCTATCATGTGCTGTGAAAAAAAGAAGAAAGTACTGTCAGTACGATATACCAAAATCTGTCAGGCCCTTAATATGCAGATTTACACTTAATATAAATCCCTCGCCTGCAGTCTAGTCCAAAGTTCTTCAAGTAAATGTGATTGTCATTTTTTTTGGGATTAGCACAGCACTGTCACTTAAGAAGAAAATACTTGGCTTAGAAATTACCATAATTATTACAATCTTCCAACAAATTAAGTTTTCTTTGTAGAATTCAGAAGTCAAGCATGATTTAGATTTTTAGATTAGCGGATCCTTTCTTCCACCCCCAACGCGGCAGGGCTCCTCTATAGTTTACAGATCTAAGTAATCAATGATCAGACTTACATTAACTTACTAGAAGCAGAATGACACGTTAGTACACAGCAGTGCTCCTTTAATAAGGAATTTACTTGTCCTCGCTCTTGCACAGCCTGGTGACTTTTTATCTGGACCACACAGATACAGTACATGGAATAATACATGGAGTAACAGGCGCTGTGCTCTATGTGAATCATATACACATGATACTCACATAGGGGGTTACTTAGAAAACTATGGGGATTACACTGGTTCAATCGCCATGTGTTGGAAACAGATAATTCGCTGCCAACATGCAGTTATGTCTGATGCTCCATTTGCAATCCCTTTAGCCTATTCATTGCCATTGTCCACATTCAGTCCTGTCATATTGGATGGCAACACAATCTTGCCCTTCACCAGATATTAAAAATGACCTTAATTTGGGGGCCAGTCACCATTCTATTTGATAAAAAGAAATGCGAGAGTGAGGTTTGCTGGACTCTCATGTATGTCAAATTAGAGGACATTTTTCCCCAACTATAAACATTTTTTACATTTCAATAGGATATCTCATGTAATCTTGTAATGTAAATGTAATGTAATGTAAAAGGAGGCTCAAATGCTGGGACCTCCGCTGATTCGAAAAACAGGAGTTACTATTCCCCTTTCCAGGATGAGAGGTGGTCGATATGCCATTAAGGTTGTAACATGATAAGTTCTTAAATGGGGGCAACAATGTAACACAGAGCTATGCAACATGTTCCTACATACTTAAGGACCAACGGCCAGGATTTTTCTATATGGGGTAAAGGCAATAAGATGCTGATTGCAGGCATAGCTGTTATAGAAAGATGTGATGCTTGGTTGATTAAATATCTTTAATTAAAGTAGCAGAAAAGCACTGCACTTTGATTGATGTGTGCAACATGTGCGTGTCTTTGTGGGTTGGGTTCTCAAATTTATTCCTCCTCCTCCGGCATCCTCCTGGCGTGCCCCCTTTTCTTTATTTGAATATCATGCCAGGCCACCATTGCTGTTGTTGGCAGCACATGCTCATTGCCACAATACTCAAGTCTTCATTAAAATGGCACGGAGTCCGTGCATGTGCGTACCACAATCTTTTTAAATTTGCGCAAGCATACACCAGGGGTATTATTACTTGTTATGGGTGAATTTGGGCAATACTACAGGGTCATGGGCTTATTTTCTTCCTGCGTACATATATCTACATATATATGGGTGTGTGCATCCACACAGGGTTCAGCATAAATGAGTACACCACCGTTGAAAACTAGGATTTTAATCAATATCTCACTGAATACAAGAATAATTTCCAACATTTTGTCAAGATTGAGTTTCATAGAACATTTTTTTAAGCCATAACATTAAAATAAGGTTCATTATATAATTTTTATTACAAATTCTTCAGTTTTACTCAAATTAGTTGATGCAAAAATAAATACACTAAACATTAAAAACTAGAAAAATTAATTTAGGAAAATGCATAATGCCTACAGTGCAACATGCTGGTGGCCGTGTCATGTGGGGCTTTGTGATCTTGAGCCAGCTCCTTATATAATGAATCAACTTCGGATGTACTATTTTATCCTGAGTCAGGTAGAAGTTAAATGCATTAATTGCTAGATATTCTGAATCAATATATTTTATCCCTTTCTTTCTCCACTTATTAATCACTCTTCATTCTCTACATCCACTCAAATCTGCTCAAATCTGTCTTGGTCAAAGCAAGACAAACTGCCAGCACAGTGTTATGTCAGGTTTCACCTCATATTATAATCCATGGAGATGAGAAAGGAGGAGTGAGGTGCACTCGGCATAGTGGAAGACAGGGACATTGTGATGCAGCTTAACTATTTAATATAAGTGCTGGATTCACAGCCGCCCAACTCAGTACTGCAGTATAATGTATGCCATACTGCTGCTTCTGTTTGTGTGTTACAGAGAAAGAAGTGCAGGAATCTACCTCTCTGTTTGCGCTGTGAATGACAGAATATCATAGCAGCTATTCTCCACCCGTATATATATGCACTTGTACCTTGCCCCTCCCCCATCTCATTGTAGATTGTAAGCTCTCACGAGCAGTGTTGCCATTTTTCCCTTTAAATAATGTATCTTCTATAATTGTTACTTGTTTGTATATGTTTATGTATATGATATGTATATGAATATGAGCCTCCTGAATTGTAAAGCGCTGCGGAATATGTTGGCGCTATAGAAATAAAGATTATATATATATATATATATATATTATATACACAACTTAAAATTCGATATAGAGGCAAAAATTGATAAAAAAAAAAAATTGGACTGAAAACATACAATGTTGAGCAATATACCTCATCTGCACACATGATCGCTTATTCTGAAAAGCTACACGTCATGAGAGGTACACTTTAAGTTTCCTCAAACCATAGATAATAGACTAAAAAGAACCGTACTTTCATTTTTCTCTTTCATTATTTGAGGATACTTTTTTTTCAGCAATCTCCAGAGGCAGAAGTGATTACTAATCTAATCATACACAATACAGTGCGGCCGATGCCAAGAAACATTTCTCCAAAGGTTGAACCTTTTTGTTTTGCCCACATCTGGACTTGAAGTCCTATGTATACACCGCTCAAATGTCAATTTTCTTCCTGCTTTGGAACAAAGCTGCTACTACAGCAGAATCAAAACAATGGACACAAAGTATAAAAACAGAACACGATCAGAGCTGCAGGGTCGATGCCGTTTACAACATGTTGACAACGTGTTTTTGTCCCCTCCGATGAGATCAGGAGACTTGTCTCGCACGTGCTCTGTTTACTGCTTCTGAAAACCAAAACAATAGAAAGCGCCACAAGCAGGAAATGATTTCCTGATTATCAATCTTCCAGCCGCTTCGACTGAGCCCAGGAGGAGAACAACACAAGGTGGATTTTTTTGCATTGAAAAAACACAAGGGGGGTCAGACAAACTAATGAGCCACATCACAGCTACGTGCTTGCTTAGACAGAACGGAGACATTTTAACAAACTGATCTACAATCACAGCTGAAAACAGGCTAATTTCCCCTTCCCATAAACTCCGGAATAAAAGAAAGCTTTTTATTTCTAAAAATAAAATTATGCCGAGGGCTGTGA
Organism: Anomaloglossus baeobatrachus; assembly: GCF_048569485.1. NCBI lineage: Eukaryota > Metazoa > Chordata > Amphibia > Anura > Aromobatidae > Anomaloglossus > Anomaloglossus baeobatrachus. Next base: position 488,600,470 of record NC_134358.1, read on the forward strand.
GATTATACGAGAGATGAAAGACAGACTCATATTAGAATCCTATCCACCGCTGTGACAGAGCATCCAGGATGGCCAACACCAATCACCGGAGCTAAACCGATAAATAAGGAAAATCTTCCATGACAGATTGCTCAGTGTGCAAACATTTAATAAGGATAATAAAACAATACATGGATTTGAATAGAGGCCATATGCAAAAACATTTCTCTATATACTAATAACCATACACAATCATTTCTAGGACTAATTGTCACATCCACAAATACCAGAGTTATAATTGTTATTTAAGGGTTTGTATAAGAATAGAAAAAGTCTGGATGGCTTCTTCCAGAATCAGTAGCACTCACGTCCATGGGCTGTATACAGCACTGAACCTCAGTCACATTTAAAAGGGTTGTCTCATGAGCAATGGACTTCCTGAGTAAGTGGGAGTGGGAGTCTTCATTTAAAGGGAACCTGTCACCATATTTGGCGCCATCTTTGTCTTCCTTCTTCTGAAGCCTGGGTGCATGACGCGTTTTACGTCATCCACACTTGCCAGAATTGAGGTCCTGCACAGGCACACTTTGATCTACCCTGTGTATTGTTGTGCGCCTGCGCGGGACCTCAATGCCAGCTAGTGTGCATGACATAGGACGAGTCATGCACCCATGCTTCAGAAGAAGGACGACAAAGATGGCCAAAAGAGGAGGCACCGCGGTACCGGAGACACCCATCTGACCAGTCTGCACCGCAAAGCCCCTTAGGTGAGTATTATAAAGTGATTCTTACGTTCTACACAGCGGCCTGGGCTCTTATATACAGTATTGTAGAATGCTGTACATAAGAGGCCACTGGTGGTGACCGGAGCTTATAGTCCCCGAATCTAGTCACAGATTCCCTTTAAAGAGGACTTGTCGTTGGGTCAATAGTGGCCAGTTTATGCACTTCTTTTATTCCTGATGCTCCCTTGAGTGTTCTTTTTTTTTTTAGGCACCATACATTTCAGATGTGGCTAATTTTTATGGTCTTTGCCAGGGGAGCATGGCTCACTGTAATAATACAGAGCAGACTAAAGACCAGTCACCAGAGAATCCTTTGACCACTGTCCCTTTGTAAAAAACATAAAAATTATGTCTAAATAAAGACAGCATATCTCTCTAGAAACATATCGCAGATTAAAAAACAAAAAAATCTAAACATTCGGAGGATCAGTGGGAATAAAATTAGAACAAAACCTAGCAACTTTTGACCTGGTGACAGGTCTTTATAAAGAATTCCTCTATGTACTGGACCTTTAGACCTGAGTGCAGCAATCCCTCTGAGCTGGACCGGTTGTGCTCACGCATCGCCATTCATAATAACACTGATGTAATTTTTCAATGTTCAGAGAAACATATTTTACGTTTCTATATTTACAACTCAAGAAACTATTTGCATTGTTTTAAATATAAGTTAAGTCATGCTGCTATGTACAAATATGGATGTCTTGGTGAAGTACATACACATTCCCCACACGTGTTTTTTATTCTACATATCGGGAAACACTCACAAGATGCGTCTGACACAATGAAGGTCCTTGAGGGCTTAAAAGTCAAAATAGTTTGAAGACACTGACAAGTTTCTAGGTCGTCCCTTATTAAGCAAAAGTATAAAACCCACATGCTACAGGGCTGGGATGGATATTTGCAGTAACAGCATAAAGACATCCTGCCCTTCAGTCATGCAGGAAGAATATTTCATGTGATCTGGTATTAAATGGATGACTTGGCAATCCAACCAACCGCACAAGAATTCTACCACTTTCACAGAAAGTGTATTACATTACATTTAATTAAAACAACCTTAGTACTCCTTTTCCAGAAAATTGCCTGGTCTCAAAGTATAGTTAGTGTACATTTTGTCAGTCATATGCCTTACTAAAGGAAGAAGCAAATGTTGCATAAAATTCATGATAAAATTCATGTATAGTGGGGAAAATAAGTATTTGATACACTACCGATTTTGCAAGTTTTCCCAACAACAAAGAATGGAGAGGTCAGTCATTTTTATCATAGGTGCACTTCAACGGACTGACCGAATAAAAAAAATCCGGAAAATCACATTTCATGATTTTTAAATAATACATTTCCATTGCATTGCATGAAATAAGTATTTGCTCAACTATCAACCAGTAAGAATTCTGGCTCTCACAGACCTGTTATTCTTTCTTTAAGAAGCTCTCCTACCCTGTACTAATTACACCTGTATGAACTCGTTACCTGTATAAAAGACACCTATTCACACACTCAATCACACTCCAACCTCTCCACCATGTCCAAGGTCAAAGAGCTGTCTAAGGACACCAGGGAACAAATTGTAGACCTGCACAAGGCTGGATTGGCTACAGGACAATAGGCAAGCAGTTTGGTGAGAAGGCAACAACTGTTGGCGCAGTTATTAGAAAAGGAAAAGAACACAAGATGACTTTCAATTTTACTCAGTCTGGGGCTCTGTGCAAGATCACGCCTCATGGGATAATTCTGAGACAGGTCAATAATCAGCCCAGAACTACACAGGGAGGACCTGGTCAATGACCTGAAGAGAGCTGGGACCGCAGTCTCAAAGATTGCCGTTAGTAAAAAACTATGCATACATGGATTAAAATCCTGCAGGGCACACAAGGTCCCCCTACTCATACCAGCACATGTCCAGACCCATTTGAAGTTTGCCAGTGACCATCTGGATGATCCAGAAGAGGCATGGGAGATGGTCAGATGAGGCAAAATTGCAACTTTTTGATACCCACTCAACTCGTCATGTTTGGAGGAAGAAGAAGTGTGAATATAACCAGAAGAACACCGTCCTAACCATGAAATATGGGGATGGAAACATCATACTTTGGGGGTGCTTTTCTGCAAAGGGGACAGGATGACTGCACCATATTGAACAGAGGATGAATGGGGTCATGTATCGCGAGATTTTGGCCAACAACCTCCTTCCCTCAGTAAGAGCATTTAAGATGGGTTGTGGCTGGGTCTTCCAGCATGACAATGATCCGAAACACATACCCAGGGCAACTAAGGGGTGGCTCTGTAAGAAGCATTTCAAGGTTCTGGGGTGGTCTAGCCAGTCTCCAGACCTGAACGCAATAGAAAAGTTTTCAAGGGAGCTGAAACTCAATGTTGCCCCATGACAGCCCCAAAACCTGAAAGATCTGACGAAGATCTGTATGGAGGAGTGGGCCAAAATCTCTGCTGCAGTGTATGCAAACTTGGTCAAGAACTACAGGAAGCGTCTGACCTCTGTAATTGCAAAAAAAAAATTTCTGCACCAAATATTAAGTTCTGTTTTTCTTTTATATCAAATATAGTTGGTATCTGCCTTGCATGGCGGGATCTCAGCTCCTGAGTCTTCAATACTGAAGTCACAATCACAGGACATGAATACAAATGTCCTAGTGAGCGAAGGGAATAAATTAAAAAAGTCGGCCAAATTTTTGTGTGTACAGATCCTATGCAAACCTATGGTAACAAATAAACAAGCACTGTATAGCTGCAGTCATACTCTTCCTTCTGTCCCCTACCGAATATATACTAACAAAAAGTAGGGGGATTGCTGTATATGAAGATGATTCTGGGATCAGACAACAAAAGCTATATCTATGTTTTTACGCATATATAAATAGTATAAGTAACTTACCAGCTTTTCAAAATTGACAAGGTTGTCCAAGAAGGTTTTGTTTCCTTCGTGAATAAATGTAACATCTAAAAGCAATGAAAAAGGCATATATAAGACATATATCTATATAATATACAGTAACACGTTTTCTAGGTCGTCATTTATATAGAGGGCATTTCCTGGTAAATCCATTCTTGCACAGTACTGACTTCTAAATTGTGTTCTTCCTTCCAGTGGGAATATATGGATGTTAATTAGCAGGGAAACGCTTACTATGTAGATTCTCTTGTTATTTTTATGGCACAGATATTCAGCAGCATAGATCCAACTGGAAATGTAGTAACAGAAATATACAACCAATGCAGAGATAGTGGAAATCATTCTGTTTGGTGTATATAAGCTATATATAAGCTTCAGATGAATATTAAAACACACATACGATCTATATTAATAACTACTAATCTATTTAACATTCATCAGTGGAGGCAGACAGATGAGTCGGAGGAAAAGAAGGTATTTAACATTTATAAATAGCGGAAAATTCACATGAGCAAAATTTTGCTTTAAATTTTAATTACGAGGGCTCCTTATGAGCTCCAGTAAAGCTTCAAAGCTGCTGAAGCCAGAATGCAATTTGCATTTAAACCAGCATGGGTACAGCTGTCTTAAGTTGTGAAGATGGTGAAATAATTGAACCACAAATAATATACAAGGCAACACAATTATACACATTTTTTATAAAATATCAAACATGAAGTTAAACTATGCATGAGCACGGAATGAGAATAATAAGTCATTATCTGACGAAGTCAAAGTATTTATTGATCATCGGAGGATGTGTGATTTAATAACCGCACTGTATTCCTCTGGGTGGGCTGTCACATTAGTGCAGAACTACAAGGCGATATCAGCTCCGAGGAACGCTCCTTCATGACTCCTGCCACAATGTGGTGACGTAATGGAAATATATAGAACCCAATGAATAGCTTTATTTCATTAGTACAATTATTTTACTCACCTTTTAAAAGTAAAGGCATAAATGGAATTTTGGGGGGCTTCATTTTCTTGAAAGCATCTCTGTAAGCTTTGTGATTTAAAGAGGGGTCCTATAGGATTGAATTGAATCAACAGTCAATGTTTCCAGTTTGTAGATTGTGTAAGTCTCATAAATATTTTACTGAATATTTAGATTCCATTATATCCTGTAAAACTATGTAGTATTATATATTATCTATATTAATTAGTCAGAGGGATCTTACTGCTACTGCTTTTTGAGGAAGGAGGTGAATTACCCTGCTGTGACCACTGGGAAGTGTGTATGTATGTGCATGTACATATGTATGCATTAATGTATGTACGTTTATAGATGTGTGTATATGTATGTATGTGTGTTTATGCATGTGTGTGTATGTATGTATGCATGTGTGTATTTGCGTACGTGTATGCATGTGTATCTATGTATATATCTATGTACGTGTATAGGTATGTGTGTGTAGAGGTATGTATGTATTTATACATCTGAATGTTCATACGTGAGTATATGTATGCATGTGTGCATGTATATGTACGTGTTTATGTATGCATTATGCATAGGTATGTGTGTGTATGAATAAGTTTGTGCGCATGTGTGTACATATATATACATATATATATATATATATATATATATATAATATGAATGTGTGTATGTATATGTGTTATATGTGTGTATGTATATATATTTATATATGTATGCATGTGTGTGTGTATGTATGTGTGCATGAATGTGTATATGCATTTTGCAGGGCTGTAGCATTACCATGCTATGTTAAATCAAACTTCTGGAAAGAAAGGGTTAATGTCACGCTACCGAATAAATTCCAGATGGAAATGTAGGAACGTGATGTTTTATTAAGTCAACATGTTTCACAGATCTATGTCTCCTTCATCAGGACGGGAAATCTATTGAGCTTCTTTTCTTCTAGTGTGACACGTTAAGTTAAAGAAGGTCAGTCACCGGATTTTTGCCACCTAATATGAGGGCAGTATAATGTAGAGACAAAAGACCCTGATTCCATGTGTGCCATTACTGGGCTTCTTGCTGTAATTTAAAAAAAAAATTAAAAATTATAGTTTTACCAGTAGGAGATAATTCGAGGACTAGTTCAACTAATGCCAGGTAGTCCTCCATATTTATGAGCTCTATATAACACCCACCACTGATGAGCAGCTTTTTGTGTGCACTACATGACCAAAAAGCTGCTAATCTGTGATATGGGTGGGATTATACAGAGCTCAACATTCAGAGCACTGTTAGAGCTACAGAAGAAAAAACAGGGATTATATAAAAATGACAGCATGCAAAGCAACATGTGATACATCACTAGAATCAGGGTCTCTGCCCCCACATTATGCTGCTCTTAGATGTGATAGCAAAAACAAGGTGACAAATACCCTTTAATATGCCCTTACTAGTGGAGGAAGAAGTGGTGATTTTCCTAATAGAAAGTGAAGAATTTGACAAATGCTTCAATATTTTCAGACACAGTGCCATTGTGGCACTACAGCTGTGTATAGCATGCTAACAATTTACGGATGTCATGGACCCGGCCATCAGTTTTTCAGAGAATTAGACTAACGTAAAAAGTAATGCTTTCCAAATACAGTATATAGGTAGATTGTGAAAAAAAAATGCAAAAAAGCAATATTCTACTTACAGGGCTTCATTAAAAGAAGATCTAATTAATAAAATTATCAAATTAATATGCTGTCCTACCTAAAAGCAGCATAGTATAACTCCGGGTCAATACTCCTAGTAGCCAAAACGGCACAAACATGCTGTGAAGTTTTGCTATTAGAAGAGCTGAATTAATATGCTTTACAGTCTGAGTCCACTGTATTCCTTCTAGCATCCAGGTGACACAATGTTAGTTTTGTGCCATTTTGGCTACTAGAACAGACCTGTGGCTACAACTGTGCTGCTTTTACATAGGACAGCACTTTAAACTGACAGATTCACATTAAATCTCTTTTTTGACCTCTGAAGCAGTATTGTGCTCCAAAAAACACACAATGACATTTTCCTCTTTCAGATTTAATGACATGGCCTTTTATTTTGTATGACTAGTAGTGTTTAAATAGCAGAACATTTCTGCCTCGGCGTCGTTAAATTAATATTAGATATCTACTCGTAGCATATACACGGCAAAAAACTCACCGTCAGGCTTTCAAGTTCAGAGAAGAGTTTTTTGAACTTTCCTGGGATTTTCTTGGAACGAAAAGAAAGAGAATACATAATATTACCCCAAAGCACAGGAACACAAAAAGTTTGCCTTTGAAGCCTCTGAATAGATTTTATGCCATGAATGTCAAGTATCTCCTCTTCCAGTTTGTAACAGCTTAAAAGTAAAATTTGAAGCCATGAAAATATAAAAAGTGTCTGTGATCTGATGGCGTTACTCCACAGATTACCGAAAAGTGCAGGGCTGGATACTGTGTGTGTCGGGAAGGGGGAGGCAAGTAAAACTTGACAAATGCCAAGTTTATCCCCACCACCCCTTGTTCCCAAACATTTTTTTTTCTCTTCTGGTTTCTTGTTCCTTCTTTCCATATCCTAAATATTTTTGTACTTGTAATTTGACAGTTATCGAAATAGAGTGCTGTTTGTCATGATAACCCTTGCTACATCAGTATCTGTAGCTATACATACACTTACACACAGATGTAACAAGGGTTATCATGACACAACACATTATTTCTATAGCTGTCAAATTATGAGTAAAAAAAAGTATACAAAGCAGAAGAAAAAGGAACTGCACCAAAAACTACAATCTGCCCATATAGTGCTGTGGAGATATAGAATACAGATGTAAAACCCACATGGCGATAGTGCTGCCCTCTATAAACTCCAAACTTTCATTTAAAGGGAACCGGTCACCAGATTTGGCGACTATAAGCTGCGGCCACCACCAGTGGGCTCTTATATACAGCATTCTAGAATACTGTATGTAAAAGCCCATTCCGCTGTGCAGAACGTAAAAATCACTTTATCATACTCACCTAAGAGGCTTTTCGGTGCAGACTAGTTGAATGGGTGTCTCCGTTCTCCGGTACTGGCGCCTCCTATTTCGGCCATCTTTGTCCTCTTTCTTCTGAAGCCTGGGTGCATGATGCATCCTATGTCATCACACATAGCATTGAGGTCCCGCGAAGGCACACTACAATATTTTGATCTGCCCTGCTCATGGCAGATCAAAGTGCGCTTGCGCAGGAGCCCAGTGTCGGCTTGTGTGGATGACGTTGGACGCATCATGCACCCCGGTTTCAGAAGAAGGAGGACAAAGATGGCTGAAAGAGGAGGCGTCAGTATTGGAGAACGGAGACACCCATCCGACCAGTCTGCACCGCAACGCCGCTCAGGTATTAGAAAGTGATTTTTACATTCTACACAGCGGCCTGGGCTCTTATATACAGCATGTTAGAAAGCTGTATATAAGAGCCCACTGGTGGTGGCCGCAGCTTAGTCGCTGAATCTGGTGACAGGTTCCCTTTAATGTCCATAAACATAAGCAAGAGGGGCACTCAGCATTAAGTGGAAAAATGTCTTTATTGCATCATATCACAAGTTCGCAGGGAAGTTCGGCATGGAGTTGACAACAGCCGTTTTCCACTATGTGGCGCTTCAATGGGTATTCACTTTGATTTAAGGACCCGTTGAAGTGCCACAGCACACAAAGAGGCAGTCATCTGCTCTATGCCCTCAGCTCCCTGCATACCTGAACTAAAAATTGTGATATCATACAATAAAGAAGACCTTTTTCATGCAGTGGTGACTGCCCCTCTTGCTTCTTATATTTATGGACAAAAAAAATATTTAGGATATGAAAAGAAACGAAAATCATTTTGAGGTGAGAACGAAAAATACCAAAACTAAAACAATGTGGTTGCATAAGTATACAACACCCTCTTATAACTGCGGATGTGGTTGTTTAGCATTAGACAGTCACATTTAAACTCTTGGTAAATAGTAGTCAGTACACAGCTGCCATCAGGTAAAGGGATTCGGATTAACCCCATATAAAATTTAGCTGTGCTAGTGGGATTTTCCTGACATATTTTTGGAGGCAAAAGCCAAAGACAGTAAACATCTTAGAACACAGCAAAGGGATCCTTGTTGATGAAATACTGTGAATATGGTCATCAGGAAATGGCTTAAATTAGGCACAACAGAGACTAGGTAATCTAGAGTAATCTAGGTAATCTAGAACTGGACATCCCACAAAAATTGATGAAAAGAACAGAAGAAAATTGGTCTTGGAGGCTGCCCAGAGCCCTACAGCAGCATTAAAGGAGCTGCAGAAATTACTCAATTAATCAAGTACTGGTTGTGTTCTGCATGTGACACCAATCTCCCGTTTTCCTAATATGTCGGTCCTGTGGTGTAGGCTGATAAGATAGAAGTCTTTTCTATGGCAACAAAACTTTCATGCCTCTACTAAAACGATAAAGATGAATTTCACTCTTCAGCATAAGAATGACCAAAATCAAGAAAAGAATGGTTTTGTCAGAAAATGATAACATTTTGTATTGGCCCCACCAAAGTCCACGCCTGAATTCAATTGGAAATATCTGGGCTCAACTGAAGAGGGCGTTGTACACAGGAGATGCCTGTGCAATCTGACTCATTTGGAGCTACTGCAAGGACGAGGGGGCACTCACTGTCGGTGTAAAAAGGCGGTTCTGGTACCTAAATAGGAAAGGGTTCTTTACAGTTAGAGCGGTCAGACTGTGGAATGCCCTACCACAAGAGGTAGTAATGGCAGATACTATAACAGCTTTTAAAAAAGGGCTGGAAGATTTCCTCAGTATATAAATTCTTTAATGACAAATATGTACAATTGGTGGATGAAGGTTGAACTAGATGGACCTAGTTCTTTTTTCAACCTATGTAAGATTACCAATTGTAGATGTGCCATGCTGACAGACTCCTACCCAAAAAAACTGAATGCTGTCATAAATTCAGACTACTTCAACAAAGAATTAGTTTGAGGGTGCGCATATTTATACAACCACATTATGTTAGTTCTGTATTTTTTTTTCACTCCAAAAGAGTTTAATCTATATTTCAATTGCATTGCACAGATCACGAGTGACATTAAAAGGTGGAAAAAGTTGTGAAATTATTCTTCTTGGTATGATTTTTATTTTTTACATAACAAAAACCTGAAATGTACTCTGCTATTTACTATTCATGTGCACAGGAGGTGGACATAAGCCCTAAACTTCAGATCAATCCCTAAATAATGTGTAATTATGTGAATGGGCTCCATTGAAATTAGGATCAATGACAAAATTCCTGTCTATAGCCGGCCTTGAAATCGTTCTTATCGGCAAATATTAATCACTGAAATACTATGCTTAATTATTATTAGACACCATCTATAAATAGGTTTCTAATGTACAACTTCCAAACCCAGAAAGGATCACCTCATCTATATCTATTAAATAAAAATTGTCGCCTTGTAAATATCAACACTTATAGTCAGAAAATCAGTGCCTAACACAGTGATGCATTATGGATTTTACCTCCCAGGTCTGAGAGAGACGACCGACTGACGCCGTATTCAGCCCCATTATAATGGCAAAGAAAGAATTCAAATTCCTTTGAGCTTTGCAACTGTGAGAAAAAATAAATATGTTATGTATTTTTCCTATTTTTCCTTTAGCATTTGCACTGATGACATTTACATCACATCTACATGAGGATATCTTCATGGTTTACCCAGCGTACACATCACTAACATGGGACCACAGTATCGGAGCAATGGGCAAGCTCTTTGTTTTGCCGGTGATTGTCGGGACATGTATTGAGTATATTATTTGATTTACAGTTCCTCTAATGCAATCTTCTGTTAGATTTTTGTGAGCGTCTGAAAGCCTTAACCAGAATAATGCATTGCATTCCTGTGCAGACTGTAATGGAAAAGATGATAAATTATTACTGACGGATGGGACTGGAGGTTGTGGGATGGAGCCCTGCAACGGTAAATCACCGGGGAGCCCGCCTGAACCTGGTTAAACCTTGGCATTATAAATAGAAGGAGGCAATCCTGCGCACACTTGCTGACTCATAAATGACACAGGAGATGAGCGGAGTGCTTCATTCTAAATCAAGGAATACATATTCAGTACAAAAAATGCCTCCAGCTCCCGGGAATTACACCTTTGAGTGTCTCACTACAAAATCCTGACCTGCTTATTTCCATAAACAGTGTCACTGTAGTCTATGAGCTGTCAGGTATCGCAACGTACCACTACTCAAGGCAACGGGACTAAGGTCTCATTCAGACGTCCATGTTTTTTTTCATCATTTTTTGGTTTGTTTTTCCCATCACTGTGACATCTCTTTTAATCATATACAAAAACAAAATCCCAAGCTTCATCTACCCATTGAATAGTAGAAGTAGATAGCACTTGAATGATACACTGATGGGTGCAAGTGTTGTCCATTTTTTTTCATAAACCCGTCGATCTCAATGGACAATTTTCATCTGCAATTTGGATCAAAATCAATGTCTCCTTTTTTGTTGTGGGCAAGTGTGACACCCTGGACCCCAGGGGTCACAGGTAACAACACCACACAAACACACACACACACACACACCCCCCCATCCCTTGTGAGGACACACCCGTCACCCGAAAGGGAGACCTGATGCCTCCCTCAGGGCCAGTAGGGCACACCAGGTGGGCGGAGTCAGAAGGAAATACACGCCCACCGAGGAGACTACAGTCCTGATGCAGGAAGTACAGAGCAGTTTTAGTTGAGAGTGGAGAGCGACAGGAGGGAGGAGAAGCTGTCAGGGACTCGGGTTGGAGCCTGGGATCCCCGTAACGTCAGGCAGGCAGACGGTGGTGGCCGCCTGCAGGAGAACCGGTATAGCGACCGGTGGGACTGGGACAGGGTTGGAGCCCACCGGACCTTAACCGGGGAGTCAACTGCTTACCGGAGCACCAGTAACCGGGTACTCAGACCCCGTCCTAGCTTAGAACACCAGTACCATCCGGGCACGACATTGAACAGCAGCACGGCACTTTGCACCCCGACATCATCGTCGCCTTCTTCCACCGGGCCCCAGGACACACCGCCCCTACCCACGGAGGGGCTAACATCTAAGCTGCGGCCACAACACCGCTCCCGGGAGCCCCCTTCACTTTTGCCACAGCGGTGGTGCATCCCGTCACCACAACCCGTGGGTGGCGTCACGACTCATCCAGCAACGACGCGGCCTCCTGGCTGTGAACCCCGTCCGATACCGCCAGCTTCCACTGCCTCCCCTTAACAGAGTGACCCGAGCCCGGACCTCGAGCGGCTCGGCCCCGAGGCAAGCGGAGCAGCCGAGCCCTCTCAGGGCGGTACACAAGAGAGTTGCAAAAACAAAACAAAAAACACACACATACATGTGAATATGCCCATTCTAATAGGTACATGTTACAAAATAGAACATCTGATTGAGGTCTAAGATGAAGCAACAGACACAGTCCATGGACAGAAGTGACACAATTTTCCTTTAAAAATATTTTGAAAAGAAAGTCTTTTGTTGCACATACCACAAAATACTGTATGGAACAGTTACCACATAGGCCATTTTAGGGAATATTTATAGGTTGATAAGTTGTAATTATCAGCCAAACTATGAGTTGCTTAACAGGAACTCACTTTGGAAACTCAAAAACGGACAAAATAAATCCCACTTTTTAGGTGCAACAGCTTACATTTTCCATTGAACTAGATTTGATTGACTCTTTTTAGTGATGATCAAGCACTACCATGCTCGAGAAACGTGGACTCGTAATGAGCAGTTGGATGCCCGCATGAGCGCGACTTGAGTACCCGAGTATAACTGAAGTCAATGATAGACTCAAGCATTTTTACGGGAAATCTTCCAGAAAAATGCTTGAGTTGACTTCAATTATACTTGAGTACTCCAGTGGCGCCCATCTGAGCATCCAGCTGCTTGTTACCGAGTACCCAAGTACTAACTCTTTCCCATAATGTTTTCTGATTCTTTTTCATAATAAATCATTTCTACTTACTGAGCAGCGATCTTGATAAACTTTTTCACAAGTTGCACCCGTTTCCCGAGCTGGCTGCAAAGAAGAATCTCTGTGGCTACCCAAAGCTGAACTTCATTACATCTTTGAAGCAGAAGACTTAGGTTTAGGGTGTTCTCCCCCTTGCCCTGTCTGCTAAAGGTGAAGTAAATCAGCTCTTGCTGTAAAACAATAAAATTGTACAATCGGTTACTTTTGGACTTATCGCATTCAAGCCGTTCATAATAAATTTACACTTTAGAAAATTCTACTATTTAAATTTAGCTAAATTACATAAAGACAAGTGGCATATGTACAGTAAATATGGCCATCTCTGACATCGTACTGTTAGAGCATTCTAATGTATTAATAACTGAAAGGATGACACTTATCCCTTTAACTAGCGTAATGGGACCAAACAATAAACTCAACTATAAAAACAAAATCACATTAAATATTAAGTTTGATTCTATGCTCATGTCTGTGTCTGTTTCAATGTGTTTTTCAACAGGATAGCTAACCTATTGTAATTAAAGCATACAGCAGCACTCTGTAAGCACCAAGATGTATGCAGACACTGAATGTATGACATTTGGACCGCAATACTACTATACTGCTCAAAAAAAATAAAGGGAACACTAAAATACCATTGTGTTGTTTAAGTGTTCCCTTTATTTTTTTGAGCAGTATATATAGAATATATTCATAAAATTAGGGTACATAGCGCAAATTGGCCAATTTGTGAGAGCCCACCAGCCGTGAAAAGTTTCTTTGATGGAACCCTAAACCTAACATTTATTAAACATGCATCTGTCTAAATTAATGATCAGGTAGGACACTTTCATTTTATAAGTATATTCGAAGTATATTCTAAGTAGCAGTAATGAAGTCCAAATGTCATATATTCAATATTGAATGCATACATCTTAGCATATACAGAGTGCTGCTGTATGCTTTTGTTTGTGTATTATGCAGTCATAGAAACTTGCACCTGTTCACACTTGCTTTATTCTGTTAGGAGCAGCTCAGTTTTGTTTTGTTTTTATTTTGGTTGAATTGAAAGTGTAAATCCCAGTAGCCAATCCCCAGCTTCAGCATCTGTTAGATCCAGAATAATAAATTACTATATAATTATATGTATATAGCAGAGTATAAGCCGAGTTTTTCCGCCAATTTTGTAATGCTGAAAATGCCCCACTTGACTTATACTCAAGTAAGGGTCCCACAAAAAAAATGTCACCTGTCCTCCGTTCCTGCGGTGCCCTTTTACCTGCATATTGCGGACTGCAGGCACAATAGACCCTGCAGTGCCCTCTTACTTGCATATTGTGGACTGCAGGCACAATAGACTCCTCGGTGATCGCGGCTGGTGCAGGAGCTGCCACTGTTGTCTTCAGAGCTTTACTTCACCTGAATGCTTTGCGGCAAGTAGCAGGTAAGAGGCCACCGTGGACAGAGGACAGGTGATAATAATTCTGTGTGTGTGTGTGTGTGTGTGTGTGTGTGTGTGTGTGTGTGTGTGAACAACAGCATAAAAAGGGACAAGAAGGGGACTGGAATGAGGACATTACTACAGGGGACAATATGGGTATATTACTTTAGAGGACAATATGGGAACATTGCTACAGGGGACAGTAAGGACACATTAGTACAGGGCATAAGGATGGGCACATTACTACAGGGCACAATATGGGCACATTACTACAGAAGACAATATGGACATATTACTACAGGGCACAATATGGCACATTACTAAATGGCACAATGATGGGCACATTACTGCTGGGCACAATATGGGCACATTACTACAGGGGACAATATGGAAACATTACTACAGGGCACAATATGGGAACATTACTACATGACACAAGGATGGGAACATTACATTTTATTGGTATCTATTTTTATTTTTTCAATTTTCCAGTAGCTGCTGCATTTCCCACCCTAGGCTTATACTCATGTCAATAAATCTTCCCAGTTTTTTGTGGGAAAATTTGGTGCCTCAGCTTATACTAGGGTCGGCTTATACTCGAGTATATACGGTAATTGTTGCACATTTATCATGTACATCTTTCAAGTGGCCGCATATGTCAGGGCACGACCTGAGCAAGATGCTGATCATCTTCAATCACTGGGAGCAAAGACTACCTGAACTAAATTTAATCTGGACACAGATGCAACAATTTTTGTTAAAGCTTTCAAAGAATCCAATATTTTTTTAATTAGTGAACACACACTTCTATGACCAATTTCATGTGTGCTTGGCTGTTTACCGAAAATCCAGACCAATACCTCACTATTCCATTTAAGTTTGAAAAGCCCAGTTAGTTCATTTGGAGGTAATTTTCTATATAATGCCTTTCTTGAAGAAATCACCTCGTGTATGGAATTGAATAGACTCCAGTCAAAACTAGTGAGTTCCAAGGCGATATCCCAGGTGTTCATCCCCAGGATCCTAACCGATCTGTGCTGCGTCTCTTCATTTTCTGCAAACGGGTTCTGCAATACAGTCCATAAAAAAAAACCTTGTGTAAACATTTCACTCTGAGCGGATGATTAAAATAGGAGTTTGTTAGCAGAGCAATCCAGGCTGAGTGCACTCTATTTTTTCATGCTTGTTCACCTTCTAGAAGATTATTCAGTCAATTTAGGAAAAGGCCTTGAAGGCGCAGGAGTGTGATGAATTGACACTCATTGAACAAAGCGCTCTGGGCGGAAATTCAATTATAAAAAAACTGACCAGGCAGATAGGATAATGAAAATAAATACAGCGCATGTGGTAATTAACTGGCTCAGTGCTGGCTGACACTATTGCAGTGTCCAGTACTAAGGCTATGTTCACATGGAGCTTTTTTTCTGCAGAAAAGAAGCTGTGTTTTACAGTACCAGCGATATCTATGAGAAATAAGAGACCTCATGCACATCCTTATTTTTTTTTCTTCCCAGCTGAGTTTGAGAACTGCAGTTTTTAAAATCTGCATCACTTTTCAATTCTTTCAGCGTTTTTGCATCGTTTTTCACTCATAGAAAGTAATGAGAAAGTGCAAAAGAGCTGCAAAAAAGCACAGTAAAATAGGTTTTTGCTGCGTTTCTGGAAAACTAAACTACCGTAACTTTTCTAAACAAGCACTGTAAACCAATCACGTCTTCTGTACCCAAAAAAATCTGCAAAAAAACCCTGAGTTTTGAACGCAGTGTTTTTACTGCCAGGTTTTGGCTGCAGTAAAAAAAGCACCAAAAACACAGTGTGAACATAGCCTTACTGTAAATGATCACACAAAATCTATATAAATAATAAATGACAGTTAGGTGGTATTATTCCAAATATTGCAAATCAGGGTCCTGATTATCATACTGTAATTTAAAGGTGAATGATTATCATTTACATTTTTATACTACATTGCACCCTGTATGCACCCACCCAGAATGCCTAGCAGTCCCAGCCTACAGGACCATAGATAAAGTGATGATTAGAAAAAGTATTTCTAAAGATCCTTTATGATATGCTAATGAGGCCAGGGGCTAGTCGCAAGGGTGTTACTTCCCTTGGCTAGTTGGCCCTCTTAGCATGTAAACCCGCCCCTGTGGGTGTGCTAACATGCTAATGAATACACAGCATCAGAGAAATGGTCACTCTCACCTCTCTGCTGCCACCATGGCCGACGCTGGTTTTCAGCTCAGTGCGCATGAGCAGAAGTCCCCGGACTTCCGGTCATGCGCACTAGGAAGTCGGGTGTATGTGTCCCGGACTCATAGAGGTCTAGTGTGCTGACCAGAAGTGCGGTGACTCCTGATCTTGTGCACTGCCCAGCGTCTGATGCAGTGACATCAGACACCGGTACGTGCATCACTGCTGATGACGCTATGCAATGGGCATTGAATAGCATGTTAGCAGGCCCCTATGGGTGGGCTAACATGCTAAGAGGCTGGAAAGAGCGCAGGAATTAACACCCTTGCAACTAGTCCCTGCGCTCATTAGCATATTATAAAGGATCTTTAAAAATACATAATCTTTAGAAAAAACATGTTACTATATGCTGGGACAGTTAAACAGGGATTAGCAATATGCACCCAGAACTGCTCATGGTTTTGGGTGCATATTACACCTGACCGGTTCACTTTAACTCTTGTGTTGTAATTGGTTACATATGGAAGTCTCCTGAATTGCAAAGTGCTGCAAACTATGCAGGCGTTATATAAATAAAATCATTATTTGTAATAAGGCTCTTTTAATGAAAGCCATACAACTACAATTAAAAAAAAAAGATTAATGTATGCTCTAAAAGAACAAAAAAATGAATCGAGGGCAGGAATGGTTCAGCAGATTGGCAACATGTTGTACAACTGTCATTACTGCTTGGAAACACTAGTAAGTAGAGATGAGCGAATCCGAGGTACGGTGGTCGAATCAAATAAAGACTACAAAAAAAAATAAAAAAACTGAGTTGGGGTTCGGAGTTCGGGTGTTTTACCTATGCAAATCACTGAAGTGAGCATCGCTGTGCTTGCGTACACTCGGTGCTCAGTCCAATATGAACCACGTGCAGTGTTTGATCGGCTCGCACTGGGGGTAACAACAGCATGATTGGCTGTACTGTGCCCTAAACAAAAACAAAAAAAATGGAAGAACCCCACCCACCTGCCTCCGGAAGTGTTCTGTTTACAGCTGGCCGCATGTGGGCGGAGACTGGAACTGCCCAAATAGTAACATCCATTGGGGTTCAGGTCAAGTCCGGGTCCCAAACCGAACTTCATCTAAAGTCGGACTGAACCAGCCGAACTGAAGTTCCACAGGTCTGCTCATCTCTACTAGTAAGTCAATAAGTCTTCAGTGGTCTCGTGCCAGCACTGCTTACCGAAGACGGTCAGAAGACCACCATAGCAAGTGTGTCAGATCAACAGAAGGAGATAAGACGAACGCTGCTATTTCAGAGCAAACACTTACATTAGTAGGACAAGATCTTTAACTTACGATGAATTTTAATTTAGATATGCACCAACTGTGCACATAGATTCCAGTTGCTTTTCTAATAGAAACCATGTCAAATAAAAATGACAGTATACAGAAGTTACAGAAAATAGAATCTCTAGCATGCACCTCCCACCAGCACCCTGTCACTCACCAGCGTGTCACTCCTCCGGTAAGTGTAAATGCGACTGGATGAATCCAACGATTTAGAAAGGGCCATTTCTGTTGGCAAAAGCTCATGTTTTTCTGAAAAGGAAAATACAATTTTAGGCAACCAATCAATGAGAATCCACATCTGTGGTGGAGTGTGTGCACACATTATTTGTTACAGAGATTTCTACATCAAAAATGTCTTTTAGCAGAAAATATGCAGCATAAAAAGTGTGTGTTTTTAATGTATTTTCCCACTCATTTAAAACAGTGAAATACAATGTAAAAATTCTGGAGTAATTGACATGCTGCAGAAAAAAAAATCTACATGTGTTTGAGGTTTTAGAAATCTCTTTCACTTTGCTGGGAGAGTAAAATGCTGTGGTTTTTGCAACAAAAATGCACAGAAAAAAAGTGGCAAGGACTAGGGGGTGTCAATCTTAATGGTAACAATATACAGTTGCATTTTAAAAACTTTGCCAAAATATATTGAAAAACTCTAGTACAATAAACATGTAGGTGAATTGACCTTTTGAGGATTTTGTAATTTTTTATTTTGTTTTGTGGCATATATTGCCGTTTTTAGCTCTAAATTCTTCACAATTGCACATGCGAGTTTATCAATTTTATGCAAAATCAAAAATGCTCTTTTTGTCTTTTACTTTTTTTTGGTGCAAGTAGTTGCATTATCTTTTGAAATGTGGAATGCAACTCTAAGGACTCAAGTAAATGTCTGTACAGATCGGTCTGATTTCAGATCGCAATGCACGGAGTAGCCGCAGCTCTCCAGACCTGAGCGTAATAGCCTTATAGAAAATATATTAAGCTGCCACGCTCCGGTCAGGAGACCCACGGCCAGTCAGTGCGTTGTAGTTCAAGAATGGACCAATTTGTACGGACATCTGCAAATTTATACAAAAATAAAAAATAAATCACTCCTGTGAGGGACTGGAGTACATTTATGCAAAATTTTGTGACTATTGCTGGAAACATCTGGATTACAAAAAAACATGCCCATAAAGATGACAGAGAAAAATAAACAGGCGAAGAAATAGAAAATAGATGTCGAAGTTGGCACAACTTTAAAGAAGATAGTGACCCAAAACAAAAATCCTTAAACAAATAATACTTGACAAAAAATAGCCGCAAATCCAATAATGAATCGGACCCATAGGGTTTGAGATTTAGGTTACGGACTGCTGTACAGGATACGGGGCTGAATTTTGCTGATGTAACCTGGGATCAGGCAGTAAGTGGTCGTGACATATTTCAAGAGAATAATCAGTGACAATTGTGTAAAGTGACAGAAGGAGATGACATATTGATCTTTTTACTAGACTTGTGACTGAAGGTCACTGTGGTGATTCTTTGACTGTAATATCGTAACTGATTGAGCTATACAAGCTATATATATATATATATATATATATATATACACACAGTGTGTGTGATATATATATAAAATATATATATATATAGATATCTATCACACACAGTATATATATACACACACACAGACACAAACACACACAATGGTGTGAAAAAGTGTTTGCCTCCTTCCTGATTTTTTTTTATTCTTTTGCATATTTGTCACACTTAAATGTTTCAGATCATCAACCACATTTAAATATTAGGCAAAGATAGCACATGTAAACACAAAATGTAGTTTATAACTGAAGGTCTTTATTATTACGAGAATAAGAAATCCAAACCTACAGGGCCCTGTGTGAAAAAGTAATTGCCCCCTAAACGTAATAACTGGTTGGGTCACCCTTACCAGCAACAACAATCAAGTGTTTGTGATAACCGTCAATGAGTCTTTTACAATGCTCTTGAGGAATTTTGGCCCACTCACCTTTGCAGAATTGTTGTAATTCAGCCACATTGGAGGGTTTCCGAGCATGAACTGCCTTTTTAAGGTCATGCCACATCATTTCAATTGGACTAAGGTCAGGACTTTGACTAGGCCACTCCAAAGTCTTAATTTTGTTTTTCTTACGCCATTCAGAGGTGGACTTGCTGCTGCATAACTCAAGTGCTCCACAGAAGAAGAAATAGTGTCTCCACTCCAAGGCCCATGCAAAAGATTTATTAATACAAAAAGGTGTGCATAAAAAAGGCAGCGGCAGAGCTGGGTGCGAGCTCCCCCAGGACTACGGCCGTTTTGTGCTAACCATGCGCTTCTACGGGGCCAAGTGCACTTCAGCTAGAAGTCAAGAACATATGACAGGACATTCTCTTCCAGGATGTTTTTTTAGACAGCAAAATTCATGGTTCTGTTTACCACAGCAAGCCGCTCCGGTCCTGAAGCAGCGAAACAGCCCCAGACTATCACACTTCGACCACCATATATTACTGTTGGTATTATGTTCCTTTTCTGAAATGCTGTGTTACTTCTACACCAGATGTAATGAGACCTTCCAAAAAGTTAAACTTTTGTCTTGTCAATCCATAGAGTATTCTCCCAAAAGTCTGTTTTTTGGCAAAACGGAGGCAAGCCTTTATGTTCTTTTTGCACAGCAGTGGTTTTCGTCTTGGACCTCTGCCATTTTTCCCCAGTCTCTTTCTTATGAAAAATTACCTTAACCGAGGCCTGCAGTTCTTTGGATCTTGTTGTGGAGTCTTTTGTTACTTCCTTGATGAGTCATCGCTGCGCTCTTGGGGTAATTTTGGTCGGCCGGCCACTCCTTGGAAGGTTCACCACTATTCCATGTTTTCGCCATTTGTAGATATTTGTTCTCACTGTGGTTCCCTGTAGTCCCAAAGCTTTAGAAATGGCTTTGTAACTTTTTTCAATCTGATAGAGCTCAATTACTTTGTCTTTCATTTGTTCCTGAATTTCTTTGGATCGTGGCATGATGTCTAGCTTTTGAGGATCTATTGGTCCACTTCACTTTGTCAGGCAGGTCCTATTTAAGTGATTTATTGATTGAGAGCAGGTGTGGCAGTAATCAGACCTGGGTGTGGCTAAGGAAACAGAAGTCCACTTCCCAAAGATGTGATAAACCACAGTTAATTTATGTTTTTTGGGGGAGGGGCAATCACTTTTTCACACATGGCCTTGCAGGTTTGGATTTTTTTCCCTTAATAATAAAGACCTTCATTTATAAACTTAATTTTGTGTTTACTTGTGTTATGTTTGTCTAATATTTAAATATGCTTTCTGATCTGAAACATTTTAATGTGGCAAACATGGAAAAGAATAAGAAATCAGGAAGGGGTCAAACACTTTTTCACACCACTGAAAAAGAGACAAACATAATAATGAATATTTGTTCAACAAACGCCTGTACGTGGAGTTTTATACTTTTAATATTTGCTCTATTTATGTCTCAAATTACAAAAAAGACACAAAACTAGTGAAAATATTTGCAAACACAGTAAAGTCCACTGTCCGGGAGGCAGAATGTTTATTATGATGGGGGAATAAGCTGTCGCCATGGAAACAACTCCACTAGAAAAAGCTCCACATTAAGTGCAGTCACACAGCTGAGCTCGCTCCCCCAGGGGAGGATGAATACCTGCGCTACAAACTGTCAGCCATTATTCTTCAAAGACATTGGTAATTGTGGAATAAGGATAGAAGTGGAATTACCCCCAGAAAACGTGACAGTGACCAAAGCCAGGTCCTCTTCTGGATGCTGTATCCGCTCAGCCACTATCTTCAAGATATCTTGCACAGAACTGGAAACCTTCGTCCTGATGCTGACGTAGGAGTGATCGGTTATGTAAACGCGGCAGAAAACTGCACAAAAAAGGCAGGGAAGTGATGGTGAGCATTCCACGGAGAACTCAATAAAACTCTGCTGCTGTCAGCCGTGCTCCAGCTATGTATGGTAAATGAAAGCAGGAGGCTATCAACGCAAACTGCAGCAATGCACGTACCCTACTGTCTCTCCCAGCATCATCCCCAACTGGAAACAACATATATATAGTATTTATGGTTATTTATACCCTTAATGATGCAGGCTTCATATGGACAGCCACTAAGATGCACAAGGCCAAAGTCCTGGAGGACATCTACCTTGACTATTGATTGGAGCACTCAGCACCAGAGTGCATGAAAGCCCTTCAGCTATAAATAAATCAGAATTTTTATTTACTTTCCACATTTCCTCACTGTGCCGATTCTTAAAGTGATTTCGCTGGAAGCGTCTTTGTGTACCACAATTACTATTGTACATTTATGTTCCAGCAGTGCTCCCCTTATTTTATCAGAAGAGTCATTAGAGTGTGAAATGATGTGGCACCGCACAGCGAAGCAGTTTGCTCCCATGATGATGGTGGGTTTTGCTAACAAATCTGCTAGAACTTCATGAAAGAGGAGTATAAACATACACAAATACTGTACACGCAAATACAGATGTAAGAAAAGCTAATTAGGCTATGTTCACATTTCCGGTTTTTTTTGCATCAGTCACCTGCTTTGCTTAACGCTTGTGACTGATGTGTTGTACAACGGGTGACAAGAAATGGAATTTCTTGTCATGAGAAAGTGGATTCTGTTGAGAGAGAGAACGGCGGCCGGGTGATCAGCTGATCGCTCTCAAAAGCCAATCAGCTGATCGCACTGAAAAGCAGGCCGCCGGGAGATCAGCTGATCACTCTCAAAAGCCTGCGGGGTTAGAGAGAGAGAGAGGAACTGATTTTACATGATTTCGGACGTTCTGCTGGACATGCTGGGCATGCTCAGTAAAACGTGACGGATTCCTGCAATGGAACCTGTTGCGTGATGCAGGATAATGGAATCCTGCACCATAGACTTAGGCTAGTTTCACACTTGCGTTGGACGGGATCCGTACCATTGCGTTGTGTGACGCATGCAACGGATGCGTTGCATATAGTGGTACAACGGATGCTACGGATCGTACAAAATAACGCAATCCGTTATAGGTTTTTTTTCCTTGACTTTACACATCTGGGCATGCGCAGTTGTGTAAAGACGGATGCGTTAACGGAATCCGTCAAAATGACGGATTCTAACGGAATCCGCCACCATAGGCGTCCATTATAAAAACAACGGACGCCGACAGAATCCTGCAGGTTGCGTTTTTTTGACACTCCGCCAAGTGCAGAAAAACGCTACATGCAGCGTTCCATCCGCCCGACGGTCACTGACGGTCAGCGTCAAAACAACTGATGTGCCACGGGGCGGATGCAATGCAAGACCATCCGTTGCTATCCGTAGCTAATAGAAGCCTATGAGTAGTATTGAGCGGACCCGGATCTGAAAAATCCGGATCCGCGCGGTTCGAGGTTCCGATCCGAGTCCGACCAGTACCCGGGTTCTCTCTCGTCCCGGATCCAACTCCCCATTCATTTACATAGGCGCGGATTCCGGATCGGATCCGGACTTCGGCGGCAACCCGATCCGGATCCGTCGGACCCGGATTATAGCCGATCCGCTCAACTCTAACTATGAGGAATATAACGGTTTCCTGCAACGGTTACCGTAATTGCTCAAGGCTGCGGATAGCAACGGAAGCCGTCCAACGCAAGTGTGAAAGTACCCTTACATTATGCCTCCTGACGGAGTCCAACGGAATCCTGCAGGGTGCGTTTTTTTGCCGCAACAAAAAACGTTGCATGCTGCGTCCCTCCCGCCCGACGGTCAGTCAGTAAACGACTGATGCGCCGCGTGGCGGATACAACGCAGGCTCATCAGTCACAATCTGCCGATCATACAAGTCTATGGGAAACAACGGAATTCGCCAAACGGATTGCATTGTTTAACAGAGCGGCGGATTGTGACTGATCCTAAACAACGGAAATGTGAGCATAACCTTAGCCTGCAAGGGCAAATAACAGAAATATGTCTGTCATTCAGAGACCTCGTCATACCTACATATTGGTAATGATATGGGAGATCCAGAGTCTGCATCAATTACCATATAGGTTTCTACAGTTCCAAAATTTTATGGGTTTTTTTTAGCATTTCTTGCACTTAAGACATTGGAAACTTTGAGTAACTGTCATTTTAGTATTTCTTTTTTGTTCATAAATGAATATTGCACATTAATATAAGAAATCTTCTTCTTTCTCCTCCTAGACCGAACTTTTCTTCTCAATTCACGGGTGAAATCTGTTTTTAGGGGATTTCAGAATTTGTCATATGGAGATAGGAGATGACAGTTAGTGCTTCTAAAGTTCTATGGAAAGCTGGAACTGTCATTTTAAAAGGACTTGCAGAAGAATGTCTGTCTGCCTCTAGCTAATCATCAGCTCCATAGAATTTTACAAGCTCCAACTGTCATTTTCTATCTCAGCAATGGGAAAATCTGTTTTCACTGAACACAGATTTTACCCACTAATTGAGAGTGAAAGATTAGTCCAAGAGGAGAAAGAAGCAAATGATAAGATATACAATCATAAGGGAAAGTGTTGGCACCCTTGAAATTGTTCCAGAAAAAGAAGTATTTCTCCCAGAAAGTTCTTGCAATTACAGATGTTGTGTGATTTACAAGTTTATTTCATTTGTGTGTATTGGAACAATACCAAACAACTGAGGGGAAAAAAAAGGGAAATATGACATCATTTCAGTCAAAACTCTAATAATGGTCCAGACAAAATTGTTGGCACCCAAAATTGTTGGCATGAAGTTAATATTTGGTTGCACAACCTTTGGATTAAATAACTGCAGTCAATTACTTCCTATAACCATCAACAAGCTTCTTACACCTCTCAACTGGAATTTTGGACCACTTTTCTCTTGCAAACTGCTCCAGGTCTCTCATATTTGAAGGATGCCTTCTCCCTGCAGCAATTTTAAACCTTGCACATAGTAAAAACACCCAGTGCCAGAGGCAGCAAAACAACCACAAAACATCTTTGAACCTCCACCATATCTGACTGTAGGTAAAGTTTTCTTTTCTTTGTAGGCCTCATGCCATTTTCGGTAAATAGTAGAATGATGTACTTTACAAAACGCTCTACCTTGGTCTTATCTGTCCCCAAGACACTTTCCCAGAAAGATTTTGGCTTATGTACATTTTGGCAAACTGCAGTCTAGCTTTTTTTATGTCTGTTTGTCAGCAGTGGGGTTGTTTGTCAGCAGTGGGGTCCTCTTGGGTTTCCTGACATTTAATTTAATTCAAATGTTGACAAATGCTTTGCGCTGACACTGATGCATCCTGAGCCTGCCGGACAGCTTGAATTTCTCTGGAACTTGATTGGGGCTCCTTATCCACTATTCGGACTATCCTACATTGCAACTTTTCATCAATTTTTTTCTGCTGTCCACGTCCAGGGAGATTAGCTACAGTACCATGGGTTGTAACCTTCTTCATTATGTTGTGCATTGTGGACAAAGGAAAATAGAAATCTCTGGAGATTGACTTGTAACCTTGAGATTGTTGATATTTTTCAACAATTTTGGTTTTCAAGTCCTCAAACAGTTCTCTTCTCCTCTTCTGTTCTCCATACTTAGTGTAGCAAACACATGACACACAATGCAAAGATTGACTCAACTTCTCCCCTTTTTATCTGGTTTCAGGTGTGATTTTCATATTGCCCACACCTGTTACTTGCTATAGGTGAGTTTGAAAGTGCATCACATACTTAAAACCACAATTTTGTAAAGGTGAAAACAATTTTGCCTGGACCATTTTTGGGGTTTTGTGTGAAATTATGTCCAATTTTCCTTTTTACTCAGTTTTCTTTTGTGTTGTTCCAATACACACAAAAGGAAAAAAAAAACATGTAATTCCAATAACTTTCTGGGAGAAATACATATTTTTCAGGAACAATTTCAAGGATGCCAACACTTTTGGCCATGACTGTATTACAAAGGTGTTTATTTTTCATGTGTGTTCTTGCTTTATGAAATAAAAATTAAAAAGGCAGTTATTCTTTAAACTTTTTTTTATTGCCTTATATAAGGGAAATCTAGATCAGTAATTGGAAAGTTACTCGCTATTGAAACACCTCTGAAGCTAATTTTTTGCACATTGTTTTAGTCATCTTCTGTTGAAGGCCTCATTCAGATGTCTGGGTTTTTTTGTCTTGTATATAACCAGACTGATGAAAACCTGTTCCAAAACACTGATGTTCCATGTGTCACTTTTGCCCATCAGTGTTTCATCAGGTTTTCCTCCTGTAAGTAAAACAGAAGGAGGTTTCAAAAGCACACAATTGGACATATCTGATTTTTTTTTCCTTTTTTTTTGCAGATGGCGTATGAAAAAAAAAAAAAAATACGGACATAGACTATACTGGGAAAAGCGTGTACATTATACATTAAAGTCTAAATGAGGGTTAAGTGCACAATTGCACAATGCTTAGGATCTCTTATTCCAGTTCTGAACTCTTAACACATTGATAGATAAACCAGTAAATGTAATATTCCTTAATGTATCTGATAAATGAGGAACTGCATAGTGTTCAACAGTTCTAAACCCAGAATACTGTTTTGTCTTCCACTTAAAGGGAATCTGTCAGCAGGTTTTGGTACCCCATCTGAGAGCAGCATGATGAGTTCCATGATGTATCACTTACATTACTGTGTGCAGTCGTTCTGACACAGTGAAAGATTTGTAATTTTGCATGTAGCAGAGCTCTGAGAGCTGCCCCCACCCAAAGCAGGCTTTCAGTGTACACTTCCATAGACAGAAACTGTTAATCACAGATGGGGGCAGAGTTGGACTACAGCTCATGTGCTGCTGAGACCCACTAATGATAAAGATAACAGGCTTAAGCTAATATTGCAGGTAAACAAAAAAAGACTCAGATAACATTCGTGGATGAAATCTGTGCTTTAAACACTTATAGCATGCCATCTTCAGGTTAAGCCCCTGTCACATTTAGCGACTTACCAGCGATCCCGAAAAGGATGCGCTGGTAAATCGCTGGGAGGTCGCTGGTGAGATGTCACACAGTCAGACCTTACCAACGACTCAGTAACGATACAGGTCGCAGTAGCGACCGGTATAACGATCTCTGCTGTCATTGGGACCCTGTCACATAGTGTCAAACATAGCGATGCGTCCTGCCCAGCAGGACATCGCCTTTGAAGAAAATAGTCCAGGACATTCAGCAACGACCGGCGACCTCACAGCAGGGGCCAGGTCGTTGCTGGATGTCACACACAGCGACATCGCTAGCAAGATCGCTGTTGCGTCACCAAAACTGTGACTCAGCAGCGATGTAGCTAGCGATGTCGCTTAGTGAGACGTGGCCTTAACATTGTAGAAATCTGCTGACAGAGTGCCTTTAATTACTTTTACAAAGATCAATGGTAATCTCATTTGCACTCAGTTTCAGCTGAATGGATATTCCTTCACTAGGAAAAGCACTAGGAACCCAAATTGTTGTGACCTATGGAAATACCATAAGAATCATTTTGGGAAAACTCCTTGAAATCATCTGTTTATTAAATTCGTGCTCCTCTTTCATTTGAGAAGAAAACTCATTTTAGCCTCTAAATTATTCAGATATTCTAATCACATTTTTATGGAATTATCTGAGTAACTGTCAACCAACCTGAAAGAATATGTAAGATGTGGGGTGAAAAGGGAGCATCCAATGTGCTTCGCAGTGATACATAAATAATGACTTACAAAGCATAAACACTCATTTACCAATCTCAGAGTCATTGTAAGGAACAGCGATTCTCTGGGATTTTTATGTGTTCCTGATATGAAATTCCAAATGAAATTAATAAAATGAAATCACTATTCACATAAAAATCAAGAAACATTGAATACTCTGCGTAAGCAGATACACAGTGTTCTGGTGCAATGCTGCATCATAGCTAAAGTATTTGAGTAAACAATGGCGTTTATCGCTTCCACCACCCATCAGCAGCAAATACTCACTTTCCTCTATTTCATTAGCATTTCCTCTATGCTGTAACCAGTTCTCCTTCAGACTGAATTGGTGGAAGAGAGCTCTGTTCTGTGGACACAAGATTGAGAACAATAAACTGATGAATTATTTTACTGTGTTCCTTTCCCATTAAGCACACTATGAGAATAAAAAAAAGGGAAACTTCTGTACAATTAACACTCTACATAGTGGGAACTTAATGAATACATCGTCAAAGCATGTGAACGACACAACCATAATATGCCTGCGAGTGAGAAATTAGAGTCGTTGGCAGCAGCGTTCAGAGAATCATCCAAAATCGCGCTCTTCTAGTCAACTGACTGCTGAAGCCAGAGTCCGCACCGGTCCTGTGGCTTCCAAATGGAGCAAGCATCACTTTTGGAGCACCCTTAAGCGGGCTTTATATGCTACGATATATCTAACGAGATGTCAGCGGGGTCACGTCGTAAGTGACGCACATCCGGCATCGTCAGTGATATCGTAGCGTGTGACAGTTATAAACGAGCAGAAATACTCACCTTCTCGTTCATCGTTGACAGGTCGCTCATTTTTTAAAAATCGAACGTCCTGTTGTTCATTGTTCCCGAGGCAGCACACATCGCTCCATGTGACACCCCGGGAACGATGAACTGCAGCTTACCTGCGGCCGCCGGCAATGTTGAAGGAAGGAGGTGGGTGGGATGTTTGGGATGTTTACGCCCCGCTCATCTCCGCCCATCCACTTCTATTGGCCGGCCGCTGTGTGACGTCGCTGTGACGCCAAACGTCCCTCCCCCTTCAGGAAGTGGACGTTCGCCGCCCA
The DNA here is from genome assembly GCF_048569485.1 of Anomaloglossus baeobatrachus. Classification (NCBI taxonomy): domain Eukaryota; kingdom Metazoa; phylum Chordata; class Amphibia; order Anura; family Aromobatidae; genus Anomaloglossus; species Anomaloglossus baeobatrachus. The sequence goes on from NC_134358.1 coordinate 488,628,921, forward strand.
CAGCGAGGTCGTTTGGAAGGTAAGTACGTGTGACAGGGGTTACAGCATTGTGCGACACGGGTAACAAATTGCCCGTGCCGCACAAACGATGGGGGCGGGTGCGATCGCAAATGCGATCGCACAAGAAATCAACACATGTAAAGCAGCCTTTAGTTAGATCCGTGGGGGCACTGGAAGGTGTTTATGCCTATGTTTTATATTTTAAGGCCCAAAAAAGTTTTTTTCCTATATTGAACAACCAGTTTAAGAGAAAAGCATATAGATATACAGTACAGACCAAATGTTTGGACACACCTTCTCATTCAAAGAGTTTTCTTTATTTTCATTACTCTGAAAATTGTAGAATCAAATTGAAGGCATCAAAACTATGAATTAACATATGTGGAATGAAATACTTAACAAAAAAGTTTGAAACAACTGAAAATATATGTCTTATATTCTAGGTTCTTCAAAGTAGCCACCTTTTGCTTTGATTATTGCTTTGCACACTCTTGGCATTCTCTTGATGAGCTTCAAGTGGTAGTCACCGGAAATGGTTTTCACTTCACAGGTGTGCCCTGTCAGGTTTAATAAGTGGGATTTCTTGCCTTATAAATGGGGTTGGGACCATCAGTTGTGTTGTGCAGAAGTCTGGTGGATACACAGCTGATAGTCCTACTGAATAGACTGTTAGAATTTGTAGTATGGCAAGAAAAAAGCAGCTAAGTAAAGAAAAACGAGTAGCCATCATTACTTTAAGAAATATAGGTCAGTCAGTCCGAAAAATTGGGAAAACTTTGAAAGTGTCCCCAAGTGCAGTGGCAAAAACCATCAAAACACTACAAAAGAACTGGCTCACATGAGGACCGCCCCAGGAAAGAAAGATCAAGAGTCACCTCTGCTGTGGAGGATAAGTTTATCTGAGTCACCAGCCTCAGAAATCGCAGGTTAACAGCAGCTCAAATTAGAGACCAGGTTAATGCCACACAGAGTTCTAGCAGCAGACACATCTCTAGAACAACTGTTAAGAGGACACTTTGTGCAGCAGGCCTTCATGGTAAAAAAGCTTCTAGGAAAGCACTGCTAAGGACAGGCAACAAGCAGAAGAGACTTGTTTGGGCTAAAGAACACGAGTAATGGACATTAGACCAGTGGAAATCTGTGCTTTGGTCTGATGAGTCCAAATATGAGATCTTTGGATCCAACCACCGTGTCTTTTTGCGACGCAGAAAAGGTGAACGGATGGACTCTACATACCTGGTTCCCACCGTGAAGCATGGAGGATGAGGTGTGATGGTGTGTGGGTGCTTTGCTGGTGACACTGTTGGGAATTTATTCAATATTGAAGGCATACTGAACCAGCATGGCTACCACAGCATCTTGCAGCGGCATGCTATTCCATCCGGTTTGCGTTTAGTTGGATTATCATTTATTTTTCAACAGGACAATGACCCCAAACACACCTCCAGGCTGTGTAAGGGCTATTTGACTAAGAAGGAGAGTGATGGGGTGCTACGCCAGATGACCTGGCCTCCAAAGTCACCAGACCTGAACCCAATCGAGATGGTTTGGGGTGAGCTGAATCGCAGAGTGAAGGCAAAAGAGCCAACAAGTGCTAAGCATCTCTGGGAACTCCTTCAAGACTGTTGGAAAACCATTTCCGGTGACTACCTCTTGAAGCTTATCAAGAGAATGCCAAGAGTGTGCAAAGCAGTAATCTAAGCAAAAGGTGGCTACTTTGAAGAACCTAGAATATAAGACATATTTTCAGTTGTTTCACACTTTTTTGTTAAGTATTTCATTCCACATGTGTTAATTCATAGTTTTGATGCCTTCAATGTGAATCTACAATTTTCAGAGTCATGAAAATAAAGAAAACTCTTTGAATGAGGTGTGTCCAAACTTTTGGCCAATTAGCCAAGGGAACTAACGCCCTTGCGACTAGCTGCTGGCCTCATTAGCATATAATGATCTTTGGAAATACTTTTATTAAAGATCTCTTTATCTATGCTAGTGTATACAGGCACGGTTAGGCAGGGATTAGCAATATGCACCCAGAACTGCTCGTGGTTCTGGGTGCATATTGCACCTGACAGGTTCACTTTACCCAATGATAATCCACTGGCACATTAGACAGTTAAACTTAAGTGCACATGACAAAACTTTTAGTTCTTCCCCAACCTTCTCAAACAAAGCGATGGCTCTAGAAAATTCCCTACCGAAGTAATTTTATACAGAAGTAACCTGCCACCCTTTACCAGGTGCAAGAACTCCTCCTACAAGCAAATGGAAATCCATAAAGGGTTTGTCCACGGAATACTTGTAACATTTTGATGCAATTCCTCCTAGCACACAGAACATAGTAAAAGTGAAATTGGCAGGAAAATTGACAATCACTGAACACCACGAACACAACATTGGGTCAACCTTTCCTGCCTTGAACCTCAGCCAGACGTCAATGCGGACAACAGAGGTGATGACGTGTGCATTGATTTTGATTCATTCTCCTGCCATTGTCACTGCTTCCTAGAAAACGTTTGGCCACATTCAACAGTGGACTGTCCACCCTCCAACCAAGTATTCACCCTGCAGCCATGCTACTCATTACGAGCTTCCTTGCCAGATTGTGCTGCTAATCTCAGAGGAAGTGCGCACCAGCATATTTCCTAACACACGTTTTATTGCCCTGTCATGTGCACAGCTGCGTAGACTGTATTAAATATATGCTTTTGCCTTTCTTAGTATGAGCCTACAACACACTTGATTGCCTTGGCCTCATTTATGCATAAATTCTCTTTCGCAAGTTACCATTTTCCTTACACTGCTTGGTAGAGATCAGAACACATCTAATTCCGATGATGCAGTATATGCAGTGTATTACACTTAAAGATATGCATTATATGATGGTATGCAAAATATATATTACCTTTCTATGTGGTGAGTATTCATCAACAGTGCTACAAATGGAAGAAAAAGAACAATAGTCAGTGTGTGTATATTGCTCCAAAATCATAGGAAAAGTGCCCATGTATATGGTAAATCTTAATAGACTGTGTTGGCTCTTACATCTTATATTAGAATATTAGTTGTACAGAAACAAGGATAGAATAGTTTTTGATTAATAAAAAGATAAGTCGACATTCTTACAAAAAAAGATAACACTGGTTACTACAGCAAGACGTCTGTTCCCATTGCACCGGCAGGAATAATGTATTCTATTCCCCAAAAGAGCACATGGATAATATATTCCTGAACTGATCTCTTTTCCCAATCCTACAGCCGGTGAACTCTTAACCTTGAAATGACAGATAATCCTTACATGTTACAGGAACCCCCCATTGGATTTTCCAGGGAATTTCCTATCATAATACTCACTGTCGACGATGGATCCGCAGCACCTTCTGGAATTCTTTTAATTCCTTCTCTAAGATTGGATATTCATATACATCATCTAGCACATAGCGATAAAGAGTCTGAAAAACACACGTGAACACATCATGCCTCATTTATTATGGCCTGCATTCCTCGTCGGTGGCACCGGGTAATATCAGAGAACAGAATGCAGTGCTGAAATAATAGTGATGAAATAACCGCCTGGGATCCCTACAGAAGCAACACACAATGTCTGCTCACAGCGCCCTCCTTTACTAACACCACCACTAAGGCCAAAAAGAATAATAATATTAACTAATGATGTTTTTTTCATGACTATTTTACAAGAATTCATTATATTAGTCACATCACCCCTGTGATAATACTTGGCTTGTGCTGTAACCCAGTGATATAAAGCAGGAGCGCGAGGTTAACCCTGCTCACATGTGCAATGACAGCAATATAATAAATTATGTCCTATAACAACTGAACGTCACGTTTAATGAAATGGCCCAGATCTAAATTCTTGGATCCTGCAGACAAAAGATTTTACTCCTGACCGCAGCAGATGTGACTACATGTAATACCGTGAAGCAGTATGTCTTTAGGAAGACAAGCCCTGCTAACGGAGAGAGTAGATTTTATGTACTGCAGAAAACTGAAACCGTAAATGGTCATTTTACACCATGGATTAGAACTAGACTTTACAGGTTATGCTTTGGCTCTTCACTTTGGATGAAACTGCTTTCTTTCAGAAATGGAAAGGTTCACCGATTCTTGCTTATATTGTAATTTTCAGCTTCGTGGTCAGAAATATACAGAGCCAGATGTCATTTGCTGTCTGAACCAATATAAAACAGAACAGAGGGCTTGGAGAAAGGGAATTAAGGTAAAAGTTACAGGAAATTCTATATTGAAGATTGCAGATTTACAGTTAAGAAGTCTGTAACACAATGCCATCATCTGTTACTGCAATGTTTTTATCAGGATCACTCCTGTACAATGCAAATTAATGGTGAGGTTTCTTGTTTTCTGCAGGAGCTAAATACTAAAGAAGCGTCAAGAGTGGGATGGAATCCTGGGACATCAGTAAAGCCTTCCCACATTTCAAGGATGGAAATCGATCTGGTCCTGTGGACTAGTGATGAGTGAGCCCTACCATGTACGGGTGCTCGGTACTGGTAACTAGTGCTTGGTATTCATAACAAGAGATGAGAAAACCGAGGTTTGGTGTTTGGTTTTCGGCCAAACACACTTTTTTTTTTTTTTTTTTAAGTTCGGGCACTTTATGTATGAACACCACTGGTGTGAGTATCGCTGTGCTTAGGTAAGCTCAGTGCTCTGCAGTATTTGAACAGCTCGCAATGGGAGAACAACAGCGTTGTTGGAAGTAGTGTGAAAACCTCCCCCCCCTTCCCCGAAAAAAAAAAAAAGTATTAATTGAAAATCCCCGCCCACCCGTACCCAGAAGTAATCTGCTTCTGTCTGGCTGCATGTGAGCACTGCCATTCAGTGGCTTCCTTTGTGGTTCGGGCCAAGTCCAAACCCATGGAGATATCGTTCGGCTGCATGCGCTGAACTGAACTTCCACAGATTTGCTCACCTCTACTCATAGTGAGTAGTTTGATGCTCGGACGGGCTTGACGTTTTTATCAAGTATAATGGAAGTCAATGGGGAACGCAAGCATTTTTCCGGAAGATTCAAGTTCTCCATTGACTTTCATTACACTTGGTAAAAGACTTGAGCTGTCCAAGCATCAAACTGCTCATGACGAATACTGAGTACCCAAGCATGGTAGTGTTTGCTCATCACTACTTAGCACCAAACATATACTCATGCATTGAGCTTTACCTTTATTATGTGCATGAGAACTAAACCTGGTAAAGTAAATACATGGTAGTTTTCCCACTTTTAGCACATCATCTTAGTTGTGAAGAAAGCAGAGGGGGAGGTTGTCAGAAGGTGAAATCTCATGGGGTCCACTTAAGAGTCTAGTCTGCACCATTGAAGAATACTTCTCTAGTGGCTTCTATGTAATTATTCAAACTTGAAGTGGTATTCTCATCTCAGTATATGTTGGCTTATAGCTAGGAAATGACATTACCTAATAAGCGGCTGCAGTGCTACAACTCTTCTGCAGCACAGACGTGTTCCTAGCCCCCACCATAGATAGCGCCATTTAATTGAATGGGCTGCAGTTCCCTGCTTAGGAGCTGAGGAGCGCCACTGTGCAGGAAACCCTATGAAGAGAATACAGTTCTGCATGTCCCTCCATTTTCAGGATCATGGAGGTCCCAGAGGTCAGAGGCCTAATAATTATTAAGTCACGGCATGTCCTAGCGGTACGCCATCATGTACAAAGCTGGCAATACCCTTCTAAATCATTACTATAAAAAGGAATTTACCACTAATGCATAACACTTATCTATGAACGCCCAACACACAGTGGAAGAGTTTCAATAAAAAATGTGAAGATTTTAATGTCCAGGTTTAGGTTCGTAGCATAGGGAGATGTTGTGAAACATTCTGCAAGCACATAAGACCAGCAAGAAATAGTCTGCCAACTGACATTTACATTAGATTTTTACAAGCCAAGTATTCTTGCGTCTGTACAGAAAAGTGTTCTCATCCATGCCCAGCAAACAATGATTAGAAATGACTACAGTCACTGAGGCAGAATTCTGGAGTTATTGAGAATTCACTTTTGCATAGAGGCTTATGCACAATTGTGGATTCTTTACTCACCTTCAGGAATAACTTGGAATGCTCATCATCGTGTAACCAGTCTTTGTATAAAGCAGTCCACTGGGATGCAAGAAGCAGGACCTTCCGCTTTGTGCACAGGGCCTCCGGGCTGTCGGCCTTGCCGTCGTATTTCTTGGCACAATAGGTAATTTCAGGTCAAGGAACAACAAGTAAACATTGTGTCTTAAAAGAGCAACCAATTACAGCGTTGCGGAGAATGCCATCCTGCAAATACAGAGCTAATTAAGTGACCCTTCTCTGCTGCCACGCATCAATCTGGTCTCTCTGTTACCAGGAAGGGCTTTGTCACTCGAAGCGAAGCATTACCATCCTGCAAATTGCTGGCCCTTCTGCAAACCCAGGCTAAATTATCAAAGAGAAATCACTTAATAAGCTTTTTGTCTTTCACAGTCATTTGTGACCCCATAAGGGAACTTCCTCAAGACTGTACCTACATTCAATAACCATCAACTATTGCTGGCGCAAGAATAACATAATCCAGATTTGTGCATTTGTTATGGGAAATTAAATTGGGCTAGCATAAGAAAGATATTATTCATGTCCCCAAATAACCATTATTTTTTTTTTTGCAAAATAAAGGACAGTAAAAAAATTCGGACAGGTAAAATGCAAGAAAAAAAATGCAAAAAATGTAAGTGTTATGTATCTATAGCTAGTAATCAGAGACTGTTAACGTTTGGACAATTGGAAGCATTCAGTGTTTGGTCCTACTTCAGTATATTCTTGTATATACTGTATCTCTACATCTGCTATTAAAAAGAGTTACAGTAATCCCTATTTCTGGTTGCTATAAACATGCATTGTATGTATTTTACGATTATAAAAAAGGACATGAAATTTCATTGTGCTGCCAGCCAAAAGAAAATCCAGCATTCTTCATTTACATGGAACTGATTGATAGCGTGTCATGGTGTTTTCTGTGGTTGCCCTAAAACATGACAATGCTAGAGCAGGCAAGTTTTAATTGCCAGCATTCAAGCTGTACCTAAAATAACATATCTTCAGGTAACATGTTTTCTCTGGATTGTTTGCCGCCTTACGTTTGATCTGGTAATGTGACTATTGCATGGATTAGCTCTTGATTCTACCCTGGAGCTGTCCACCTTTCAGAAGTCAGTACATGAACATGGCACGTGGGTGAAGAGCTGGAATGCATTAAAATCCCCTGAAGCAGAAAAATCAAATAATTAATCAGAGACTTGTCATAAAAGGGGAAATGTGGAGTAACTAACTTTCGCATGCCATCTTCTCATCACTTCATTTACGATTAAGGTGTAGCAGAATTTCTACACTTGATAGCAAGTGCATGGTATGTGCCTTAGGCATGTCCTATCTCTCAAGTATTTCTAAAATGTGCAATTTAGCTTAAGCGAACTTCATGCTATGTGCTTATATCGCTTGTGAATATTTGTATCTTAATCACCAAGTACATTACAAATGACTGCGAGCTCGAGAAGCTATGAATTGCCTTTGTTTTATAATAGACTATTTGTAATAGGTCCATTGCACTTCAAAAGCTGATGATTATCTCCATTACAATATTTAGTCGAAAGTCAGATACATTTTTAGTAAAGACATAATGCACACCTAAAAAAAGCAAGACTATATTCCATGAATAGACAATATGAAAACTCCGTTTATCAGAACACTAATTATACCCTAAACATATATCTGTATGAGAGAGAGAGGGAGCAAATCGACCGCCAGTCCCATTCAAGAGGGCACGTCAGTGGTCTGCAGCTGCTACAAGGGAGTGGAAGAGCAGCTCTCTTACCTGACAGTGTCCGCGACTTCTTCTGATTTGCCAGCCTTATGTGCATCATACCGTTACAATGATGCTGCACAAGGTCAGCTAATCAAAAGAAGAGCTGCGGTGCCTGGTAGGTAAGAGGCAGTATCTCTGCTCCTGTGTAGAGCCACAGAGCAGTATCGTGACTGATGGAATAGGACATATGAAGACATTACTACCAATTCCTGTCTCTGTAAATACAATACATGTGTGTATATATGTGCCTTTATAATGGGGATCTCTTAAAATAAAATATAAAAGTATGTGCCCACGATCAATGTTCACAGCGTTTTGGACGCAGCATGCTTGAGCTGCGTCCAAAATGCTGCGTTGTACAGTACAAGCAAAATAGATGGGATTCCTAGAATCCCATGCCCACTGTGCTTGTTTTACCTGTAGCAAACACTGGCCTGCAGTGCGACTTTCCGAGCCACAGTATGTCAATTGTTTGGTGCGGAGTCGCAAGCGTCCTCCTCAGGGTGAACAGATGAGAGACCGCAACTGCCCAAGCCCGGATCATGCCATTAACAGCAGCTGCGGTCTTCTGCGTTCTCCTGTGGAGAAGACTCATGGTCCCGTAGGTCAGGACCCGTCGCGGCGAGGATGCACCGGGTCCTGAGTATGGTCACGTACCCTAATACAAAATATTCAAGCAATTCATCCCTTAATCTTTGTTTCTTTGATCTTATTTTGTCTGCAAAATATTCCAATTATTTCTTCCCTGTGTATCTAGGGCACCATGCAATATCCTCCTCCTCCCTTTCTTGTAAGTGGTTAGAAGACAACTTAAGCAGTTGGGCACCTCTGTGAGTAACTCCACCTTGTGAAGGGGAATGGGGCTACAGTCAGTCAAGATGGACTAATCAGCGGGAGATTGTACAATATATTCTCTGCTGGATTTTTATTGGACACAATCATGTAAAAAATGGTTCAGACTAAGCACCAGTGAGAATGCCTATATTCTTTGTTTAATGTGAATATTAATTTCTAAATTTAATGTACCTTTAAATTGAATCTGGCAATGATAATCCAATCCTGTACCTCATCATAATATAACAACGGTGGACGTGGTGTGAAGCGCGGGATAAAGAGTTCAGTTCCCTCAGGCCAATACATTCTCCATCTGGACAACTTTTTTAATGGCTATGATAAGTAATTATTCCAGTGAGGCGTTCTGAAAAAAGCCTTCAGCTAATTATCAAGTTATAAACACGCAGTAGATAATACTAGAGACATCTAGTACAATAACACTATTGCCAGATAGGTTTGCTATGATTTAGATGCGATTTGGCAAATAATGCCATGCCATATTGTGTTAACACGGTACTATTAGGCAGTAACCTTGAGGGAAATGACAGCGTGCTGCTTTGTGTCTTGGATTATAGATATCCATTCCTATTCATCAACAATGCTTCATCCTATTCTAATCTGGAGCCACCACAGAACAGACTAATGTGGCAGTTGTATCCTTTCACAGCAATTTACCAGATGCCATTTGCCTGTAATGTTAGGCATCTGCTTTTCATTCTTTGGAATCAGGGGCATGACTGTTCCAGTTAATTAAGGATATTGTCTGAGGAGTGCTTGGCACAAGTCGTCTGTTGTCATGAAGACGGTGTACGTGAGAAGGAAGTCATCCAGGAGGGTATCTGTAAAGAAACACAAACATCAAACCACAAGGTGAGGGCGGGAGTCTCTAAGGAATGGCACTGACACTGCAAGAGTATTCATGAACATGCCCACAGGGTACATCCTACAGTGCCCAGAGATTTAATAACGAGAAATAGATTGCATTATTCAGGAGAGATTGCCTGATTTTGGCAGTAGTTAGTGCCTATAAAACCATTAATTAGTACTGGTCTACTTTACAAACCAACTGCAACATCAACGAGATCTTGAGTTATCAAAAATAGAAAACTTAGTCACATACATACATTTCACATACATAACGAATGGCGAAGAAGAAGAACAGGGGTAGAAGAAATAAAATAATAATAAAAATGGATGATTAATTAAACAAAACCATTCAATGTCATGAAAACGGGATGAATCTGTCTATGAAAGTATCCATACAGTAACAATAAGGACCCAGTATTGACTTCATTGGGTTCATTGGTTTCCAATATATTTTTGGTAGTGAGAATCATATAGCAGGTCATAGCTGTAGAAAAAGACATGGACCGCACATCCAAAAATCACACGTTGCTCTAGTGTCGCTAGGCAAAAATTTATACTGAACATGAGGTTCATAGCTTAACAGTCTAATCAAACAGTATGAATCCCACTGCCACGTCACAGCGAACCTCTGAGTGGGACGCTAAGCTTTAATAGCTTTAAAGGTGCGGCCTCATGCGCCAACCACCTCCACAGCAACAGTGCACCATCAGAGCATGCGACTTGGTGCCTCACAGCAGGCATACTGCAAGGCTGAGTCCACCCATGGCTGCAGGCCACACCGCCCCACAGGCACAAAATCACAACAACAGTGGCCAACACACATCCCCAACACCTGGTGAAAGGAGCCAAAAAACTCACATTGCACAAACTCTCAGGCTGTGAATTAAAAGCAAAAATCGGAGGACCCCTCTTGCAGTCTCCTAGCTTCTTTCACTAGATTTTGGGGCTGTGTGTTACCCATTATTGCTGTGATTTTGTGGCTGTGGGGCGAGTACTAAACCTAACAGCATAGGTGCCCACCCCACTGGTCTACTGTCGCTGGTGGTTGGCACATGACGCCGCACCTTTAAGAATATTAAGAGTTAGGGACCCACAGAGAGGTTTTCTGTAACGTGACAGCGGGTTTCATACAGTCTGAAAACTAAGAACTTCGTGTTCAGTTTTATAAATTTTTGGCTTGTGGTACTAGAGCAACCTATGATTTTTGGATGTGCGGGCCATGTCTTGTTCAACAGCTATGTAGAGAATCCTATAGACTAGACTTTTTTGCTGTTAGAATCTTGGAAAAGTTGAAGGAAATCCCTGGACATAGCTGTGAATAGAGCCCAAGTCAACATTCACAAAGCTAGGACTACAAGGCAAAAAAATCTCGTTTCGTGCCACCGCTATAGAAGTGAATGGGTTTGTGTTGCGTCAACTACACTATCATGACAAGCAAATCTGACTTTTTGTGACTTGCTTGTTGCAGTTGCGATAGTGCAGGTGTCACAATGCAACCCCAATGTAGCAGCCGCACCAAGTAAACAGCTGTCATAGCCAAAGTGGCCATGTAGCCCTTGCCTAAAATAGAAGGGTGTATTGTTTGGTTCATTGCTAATGGAGCTCTGATTTTACCATTATCTGGGCTATTCCTCTTCAGAGGAGGTTATATGTATTCCTATGTACCACACACAGTATAATGGAAGGGAGGACAAAGGGCTGCTGCCTGCCTCTCTGACATAAGACGCGAGCACATCTCTGTGTGTAAGCATTAAAAAGCCTAGAAACAGACCCCCTGCTGGTCCAGCACTGTCTGATGTCCCACTGATTGCTTTCATTTCCCTGTCAGTCTTTTCGGGAGGCTCAGCACAACACTATCTAGACGCAATGTGCATTGCTGACATTTCTAATAATTATGTAAACATATATTTTCTGTTCAAAAGTAAAACCTCAGCTAAGCACTTTGTAGTTATCTGTCACACTAAAACATGTCTTTAAAACATGAGGCTAGGTTCACACACAATTTTTTTGCACATTTGAGAATCATGTTGGGAAATGTTTCTAATGTGGGCAGATCAATGGCTCAGTGGTTAGCAATGTTGCTTTGCAGCGCTGGGGTCCTGGGTTCAAATCTCAAAAAGAATAACATTTGCAAGAAGTTTGTGTGGGTTTCCTCTAGGTACTCAGATTTCTTCCTACACTCTCGAACATGTACTGACCAGGAATGTAGATTGTGAGCCCCAATGGGGACAGTGATGATGTCTGTAAAAGCGCTGCAGAATATGATGACACTATATAAGCAATGCACAATAAATAATAAAAATAATGTTCACCCCAAACTACACATAGCGTAGAACAGACTGGGTGTTTGACAAAACATTGTGCCACTGTATTGAAATGCGTCAGCTACACTTATACAGCAAAATTTACATGCCCGTTTGAAGATCGCCAATGACCATCTGGACGATCCAGAGGAGGCATGGGAGAAGGTCATATGAGACCAACATAGAACTTTTTGATATCAACTCCACTCGCCATGCTTGGAGGAAGAAGAAGGATGAATACAACCCCTAGAACACGGTCCCAACCATAAAGCATGGGCTTGGAAACATCATACTTTGGGGTGCATCTCTGCAAAGGGGACAGGACAACTGCACCGTATTGAAGGGAGGATGGATGGGGTCATATATTGCAAGGTTTTGGCCAACAACCTCCTTCCCTCAGTAAGAGCATTGAAGATGGGTTGTGGATTGGTCTTCCAGCATGACAATGACCTGAAACACACAACCAGGCCAACTAAGGAGTAATTGCGTAAGAAGCATTTCAATGTCCTGGAGTGGCCTAGCCAGTCTTCAGACCTGAACCCAATAGAAAATCTTTGGAGGGAGCTCAAACTCAATGTTGCACAGTAACGGCCTCGAAACCTGAAAGATCTGGAGAAGATCTGCATGGAGGAGTGGGAAAAAAAATCCCTGCTGCAACGTGTGCAAACTTGGTCATGAACTACAGGAAAGTCTGACCTCTGT